>NC_059082.1:86395080-86562580 GCF_020497125.1 Mauremys mutica
CGCAGCAATGGCAGCTTCCCCAGAGAAGAACAGGGTGCTGACTTTGCTGGGAATGCTCCAGGCTTGCCGTCTTCCTGTCCCTGCTACTCTCCAGGCCCACTCCTCTTCCCAACCCCACTCCACCTCCTCTCCGGATGCTCACCACATCCCTGCTCCTCCCCCACCCCCGAAAGTCCTATGCGCCCCCAAACAGCTGTTTGGCAGCACTTTAGGACTTTTGGGGAGGGGAGGGGGAGGAGCGGAGGAACATGGCACATCCACACTCCCCCCTTCCTCCCAGCACTTTTGTGGCTTAGGATCTTTCTGATGAGAGGGAGGGGGAGGGATGGAGACGCAGCGCTGGCGAGGGGAGGGGGAGGAGGCGGAGAAGAGGAATCTTGTGTAATGTTCCCTTGTAAAGTCGCTGCTCTTCCAGCAATACGTGTTTTAAGGGAGCATTGCACAAACTTTAAACGAGTCGTGTTACCTAATTGGAGGCAGCGACATAACTTTGAAACAACATTAAGCAGGATGATATTAAGTGAGGATGTTACTGTACTCATCACAGTTTTATAGTCCTTTTATATACATTACTGTGCGTTTGTGTATCTTCCTAGGACCTTTTCTTTGGTCTTTTCTTTTTGTAATAGGAGAGGTTTTTAAATCTTCTAGCTGATGCTTTTCAATTTACAAACGAGTTTTAACAGAAGGGCAAAGTAAATTGTCTCATTAATGTGCACAGTTCGCACATACTGTCTTTTTAGATGAAATCAACTAATTTAATTGGGTTAATTTTTTCAATTTTTTTAGCATTTGTATGTGACATTATTAATGTTGGAGATTGTTTACATAGCTGTGTATTGCTGTGGCTGTGGGAAAAAAATTATTAATATATCCTGGGAGCAGGTTGTGTTGGCTTTTGGACAGATCTAAATGAGAGTCTTGAAAGAAAAAAGATAGACCAAAGAAGTGTTACCTATGAGTAAAATTCCCAGACGTGAACAGCGTGTTGCTTGTTACCTCGTGGAAATATTGTTAGTTAGTTACATGAACCACAGGTTGCTTTCACATAAAAAAAATGCTATAATTATTTTCCAAGACCATTCCCTGAGGAATTATAATGCAACGGTCTTATTAACTTTTCTTTTTACAGATTATCTTCAGCTACTTATAAATTAAGAATTATTGGATACACTTTTACAGTGATACTTTTAAATCCAGGATAATGAATATATATGCAGCATAAATCTAGCATTCTATCTTGTTGCTATCTTTAATGAAAATTACTACAAAGGAAATATTTACATTTGTGAGTTTTGTCCTGGTGATACAAACACTATGTAGATGCACTAAAAATATTTATTTGAGCAAGAATATAATATTGTAATTTTTAGATGAGCAAATTATAATAAAGGTATTAACTACACTCTTAGTGTTCATTCTAGTGTTTGAAGACTGTTTGACCAAAGTTATCATGTAAATTTATGTAAAAGTATTATATCTTTTATTGTGAAATGCCATTAACGTTTTCTTAATCGACCTGGGATTGTATTGTATAGATGAAAAATATTACAGTTTCTCAGGGTTTTTCTAAAAAGTCAAGAACATGTAATTTAACAGAAAGTTCTAAAAACAGATAGATCCCAAGCTGCATCTTTATGGGTTTGTTGTTTAGTCTTTTTTGAATAGCAGATTTTATTAAGATACATCTGTTTTTATTATGTATTGCTGATTCAGAATATCCTAGTGTTTAAATAGTATATTTTATTACTGTCACCAATATATTTGTGTAACTGTGGTCAGCAAAAAGACCTTAAATGGATGTGGGAAATTTTTTCACTTGTATTAATTTATGGAACCTGATTAATGTTCTGCGAGTGCATAGACAGAAATGGTATTGTGAATGGAAATGTTCTTAAACTGAGAAATGGTCATTTATAATGCATAATCATTTACTTGTAGTGAATTGTTAACACTTGTTACAAACTTTTTTTTACACTATAGCTATTTATCGCCTAATGGTTTACAGAATTCATGGAATTTATTTTTATTATCGATATGAAATTAAAATTTTTGAGTCTTTTAGTTGCTTAGCTTACTGTTGTTTGTAGCACCAATTGAGGTTTGAGGTCTTCCATTTTATTGTAAAAAGATATATACAGTATGGTAACTGTGGGTTTGTATTTCTAAACATATTCTGATAGACGAGCCATGGACTCACTCTCTGCGGCGCCTCCTGTTTGGTGTCTTCCAGGGAAATTAGCTCAATTTCAGCTTTGGAGCACCTTCTGCAGGCTGGTGATCCACCTGTTCTCTGGCCCCCAATGTCCCTGGTGCCCTTTTACATGGGGGTTGCTGCCCCCTGGCAGTAACCCCATTCTCTCAGGTCTCCCCCTCCCCGGGAGGGAACCCCCACCCTCTATCCCACCTTGCCTCAGAATATGGCTACTGCCATGTCTTCTGTCTCTAGCCTCACACCCTGGGGTAGGACGTGCAGTATCAACCAATCTCATCATTGGGCAAGGTTGGGTTTTGGACTGCTGCCTTGCGCCTACCCCTGGGCTGCCCTCCACAAACCCTAGTACCTATTTAGCCCAATACGTAGGCCGCAGCCTTGGGGGCTTTCCAGGCTGGAGCTCCCCTCAGCCCCTGCTTCCTATCTCAGGTACCTTATGTCCAGCTCCCTGCTGCCAGGCCCATCTCACTTCTACAGCTAGAGTGGAGGGACTGTCTTGGTTCTGGACTCACCAGTTTCCTTTATAGGGGCCAGCTGGGCCTGATTGGAGCATGGAGCACAGCTGAGACTAATATTCCCCAATCAGCCCGGAGGCTTTCTTGTTCCCAGCCTAAAGTGCTGCTTTCTCAGCCACAGCCCCTTCCCAGGGACTATTTTTAACCCCTTCAAGGCAGGAAGGCGCAGGGGTCCACCCTGCTAAATTTATCATTTTGGAAAGATTTTACTTAGGATCAATATTTCCAGGGAATTCTGTATTGTGAGAAATCGTCTTCTTCTGGAAAATCAGGTTCATGGCATTTCTATGCATTGTGATGATTGAAACCCTAGTACTATAATATTATCAAAACTAAATCTGACTTAAATAGCAACATGATTAGTGGAGATATTATGTTTCAAATTTTTTCCACTATTTGTATGGCAAATTTAGTTGTAGCCATTTCGATATTTTCCAGGATATTTAGAGAGACAAGATTGGGTAGAGGTAATTTCTTTTATTGGACCAGTCTTCTTTTGGTGATGAGAGCTCACCCACCTTGTGCTCTCTAAATTTTCCATTGTTACTTACTGTAGAAAAAACATATCCTGTCCCAGATGCTGTTTCCCATCAGCCATGGCGAGGCCTCTGGGGCACCATGAAAGAGAGTTCTTCAGTTAGTTTCTGTTACATTCCCTGTAATCTTTCCTGGTTTAAATTTTGATAACTCGGACGTGCTGACTTAAGTTAAGAGGTCACACACTTGGTAGCATGTGCAGGGTGAGCATTATTGCACACACCATTAGGGCTTCTTTATAATTTCTACCATTCCCCATCCCCACTCCCAACAAGCTCCATGGGGGTGCCACTCTCTTATCCCTCTTTTCGAGGGGACTCCCTGCAATTCCTCCACAAATCTTCTTCGCTACCAGTGTCTGTGTGCACCCAATCCCTCCACCCCCCCCATACCAATGGCTCTGTGTGCACCCCCTTCCCATTTCCCTTTGTCTCCATGGGCTGTGTGCCCTATTCACCCTATGCAAGGGGATGTGTGCACCTTTGTTTCCACCTCATCCCTGGTTCCTCTAGTCCCCCTTCACCCACCCGGGGTTCTGCAGGTGCCAAAACCCTGTGATAGTTGACAATACTTAATAAGCATATATTGAGCCCTATGCATCACTGGAGTTGTAATCTCCCTCCCCAGTGTGTTTGGCAGGCAGCACCCCACACCATGCCTGATTTCATAGACCTCTGTCATATTCCCCCCCCCCTTGTGTCTCTTCTAAACAGATCGGTTCTAGTCTTTTTAATTTCTCCTCCATTGGAAGCTGTTCTATACCCCTAAGCATTGCTGTTCCATCCCTTCTCTGCACCTAACAAGCTAGCAATGTTAGGAACTGTTTAGGAAAGTGATAGGTAAGACAGAACATACCATAATGCCCCTCTGTAAATCCCTGGTACATCCACACCTTGAATATTGGGGTTAGGGTTTAAGGTCAGGGTCAAGGGTTGGGGTAATGGGGTAGGGTCAGGGTCAAATGTTAGGGTTGGGTTAGGGAGTTAGGGTGAGGGTGGGGTTGGGTCAGGGTCAGGGTTGGGGGTGAGGGTGTGGGTCGGGGTCAGGGGTTAGGGTGAGGGTTTAGGGTTGGGGTCAGGGTCAGGGTGAGGGTTTAGGGTTAGGGGTTGGGGGTAGGGGTAGGGGTAGGGGTTGGTCAGGGTGCGGTGTTGGGGGTAGGGTTAGGGTTTAGCGTTTAGGGTTTGGGGACACGGTCAGGGGTCAGGGGTAGGTTGGGGTTAGGGTTAGGATTGGTTAGGGTTTAGGGTTGGGATTGGGGGTAGGGTCAGGGGTAGGGTTTGGGGTGGGGTCGGGTCAAGGGTCAAGGTCGGGATGGGGTGGGGGTTGGGGTCGGGTTTAGGTTTGGGGTCGGGTTTAGGCTTGGGGTTTAGGGTTAGGGGTTGGGGGTCAGGGGTAGGGTTAGGGGGTAGGGTAGGGGTCAGGGGTCAAGGGTCAGGGTCTAGGCTTGGGGTTAGGGTTTAGGGGTTAGGGTTGGGTTTAGGGTTGGTGTTGGGTTAGGGTTAGGGGGTGGGGTGGCGGTGGTTTTTGGGGTTTGGGTGGGGGTCGGGGTGAGGGTAGGGATTAGGGGGGTGAGGGTGAGGGTTTAGGAATAGGGTCAGGGCTAGGCCTAGGGTTAGGGTTAGTGACACGTGTGGCATGAAAGGTAATGCACAGAGCATTTCTCACGGAGGAATAGTGACACCGTGTGGCCACACCGGGTAATGCACAGAGTATTAGTCACGGTGCAACAGTGACACTGTGTGGCCACGCAAGGTAATGCACAGAGCTATTCTCACAGAGCACCAGGGACACCGTGTGGCCATGCAGGGTAATGCACAGAGCACGAAAGGTAATGCACAGAGCTTTTCTAAGGTAGGAACAGTGACACCGCCTGGCCATGCAGGGTAATGCACAGAGCATTTCTCGCATGGAGCTACAGTGGCACCATGTGGCCACGCAGGGTAATGCAGAGTATTTCTCACAGATCAACAGTGACACCGTGTGGCCACTCAGGGTAATGCACAGAGAAGTTCCTGCATGTATCAACAGTGACATTGTGTGGCCATGAATGGTAATGCACAGAGCATTTCTCTCAGAGCAACTGTGACACCGTGTGGCCACGCAGGGTAATGCACAGAGGATTTCTCACGGCGCAACAGTGCCACTGTGTGGCCACGCAGGGTAATGCACAGAGCTATTCTCACGGTGCTACAGTGACACCATGTGGCCACGAAGGTAATGCACGGAGCATTTCTCTCAGAGGAATAGTGACACCGTGTGGCCACGCAGGGTAATGCACAGAGCATTTCTCATGGAGCAACAGTGACACCATGTGGCAACGTAGAGTAATGCACAGACGATTTCTCACTTCACAACAGGGACACCGTGTGGCCATGCAGGGTAATACACAGAGCAGTTTCTGCATGGAGCAACAGTGACACTGTGTGGCCACGCAGGGTAATGCACAGAGCAGTTCCTGTGTGGAGCTACAGTGACACCCTGTGGCCACGCAGGGTAATGCACAAAGCATTTCTCTCAGAGCTACAGTGACACCCTGTGGCCACGCAGGGTAATGCAGAGAGCAGTTCCTGTGTGGAGCTACAGTGACACCCTGTGGCCACGCAGGGTAATGCACAGAGCATTTCTCGTAGAGGAACAGTGACACCGTGTGGCCATGCTGGGTAATGCGCAGAGGATTTGTCACGGCACAACAGTGACACCGTGTGGCCTTGCAGGGTAATGCACAGAGCAGTTCCTGCGTGGAGCTACAGTGACATCGTGTGACCACGCCGGGTAATGCACAGAGTATTTCTCACAGAGCAACAGTGACACCATGTGCCCACGAAAGGTAATGCATAGAGAATTTCTCTCAGAGGAACAGTGACACCGTGTGGCCACGAAAGGTAATGCAGAGAGCATTTCTCTCAGAGGAACAGTGACACCATGTGGCACGCTGGGTAATGCACTGAGCAGTTCCTGTATGTTGCTACAGTGGCATTGTGTGGACATGAATGGTAATGCAGAGAGCATCAGAGGGGTTAGCTGTGTTAGTCTGGTTCTGTAGAAGCAGCAAAGAATCCTGTGGCACCTTATAGACTAACAGACGTTTTTGCAGCATGAGCTTTCGTGGGTGAATACCCACTTCTTCAGATGCAGAGAGCATTTCTCACGGAGCAACAGTGACACCATGTGGCCACGTTAGAGTAATGCACAGAGGATTTCTCACGGCGGCAACAGTAACACCGTGTGGCCATGCAGGGTAATACACAGAGCAGTTTCTGCATGGAGCAAGAGTGACACCGTGTGGCCACGCCAGATAATGCACAGAGCATTTCCTGGATGGAGCTACAGTGACGTCGTGTGGACACAAATGCACAAAGGGTAATATGTTGTTTTGTATGTGTGGAGGCTGGTAGGGGCAGGGTGCTGGGGGGAGAAGCTGAGCCCTGCTTAGGGGGCGGGGCTTATCTTGCCTAGGGGTCCTATAAAGGGTAGCCAGCCAGTCAGGCAGCAGCATAGGACAGCTGCAGCAGCCAGCAAACAGCGCTGTAAACAGGGGAGTTTCACTGGGAGTTCTGTTGGAGGAGCAGGTTTTTGTATTTTGTGGAGTTTGTATGTGTGGAGGCTGGTAGGGGCAGGGTGCTGGAGTTAGGGTTAGGGTCAGGGTTTAGGGTCAGGGTTAGGGTCGGGGTTCGGGTTGGGGTTTAGGGGTTAGGGTTTAGGGTTTAGGTTTAAGGTTTAGGGTTAGGGTTCCGCTCGGCGCGCAGGGACTAGAGATAGAGTGAGGAGCTGCCGCTAGGCGCGCTGTGGGGTCGGGGGGGGCGGGCGGTGTATCGCTTAGGGTTTGGGGTTAGGGTTGGGTTAGGGTTAGGGGTTAGGGTTGGGTTTAGGGTTAGGAGTAGGGGTAGGTTGGGTTAGGGTTAGGGTTTAGGGATAGGGTCAGGGTGAGGGTCAGGGTGAGGGGTTGGGGGTAGGGGTCAGGGGTCGGGGTCAGGGTTTAGGGTTTAGGGTTGGGTTTAGGGTTAGGGGTAGGGTTAGGGTTAGGGGTTGGGGTGAGGGTTTAGGGTTAGGGTCAGGGTGAGGGTGAGGGGTTGGGGTTGGGGGTAGGGGTCAGGGGTCGGGGTCAGGGTTTAGGGTTGGGTTTAGGGTTAGGGATAGGGTTAGGGTTAGGGGTTGGGGTGAGGGTAAGGGTTTAGGATTTGGGGTTGGGGTGAGGGTGAGGGGTTGGGGTCGGGGTCAGGGGTAGGGTTAGGGTTAGGGTGTGGTTTCTTGTTGGGTACAGGGCTCTGTGGGATTAAGAGTGAGGAGGGGCCAGAGTCTGCTGTGCAGAGTGACTCTGGGTGGAGTTGTAAGGGGTGCTTTTTACTTGTTGTCCTAATGGTGTAATGGGTGGAGAACGGAATCCCGCCGTGCGTGAGAGGCAAAAAGAAGAGCCTACGAGACGTTTCTGACTGAGACGGTAGCTTACTTGTTTTATCCCCTCGTTTTAGTACCAATCAAAAAGACGTCGCGTGTCAAAGTCTACTGCCCTTATAATGGAAAGCGGAGTGAGAGTGACGAGACTGCGAGTGTTATTGGTGCCAGGCAGGAGCCGTCCATCTGGGAGCAGAACAGCCGCTACTATCACTGAGAAAAGTATCTGTTTTGCTGAGGGTTCTGTTCCTTCATGTAGGGACACCCCGTTAGCTGGGGCTGGGTTTGTAAGAAAAGGTTCCTGAGTAGATGTGGTTATGAGGGAGACAAGATCCCCATTTTCAGGGGCTGCGCATTTCTCTGGCCAGGAGTGGTGTGTCCTCTGCAGTAGAAGGTTGAATCCAGGAGGATGACTCCAGGTGGTGAGTTGCTTGCCTTCCTCCCATATTTCTCTCTCTCTCTCTCTCTTTTCTGTACTTTATTGGCCAACACGCTCTCTTTCTCTCTCTATGTCCTTGCCTCTCCTTGTGCTGTCTCCCTTCGTAGGACATGGGCAGGAGTGCTAGGTGTGCATCCACACAGGTCAGGTCTTGGGAGCCATGGAGAAGTTGAAGCAGAGAAAAATCATGAGGAGCAGTGGGTGCTGAAGTGGAGCGGTGACTCTGTTTACTTGTCTCTGTTCATGGAGTTGGGCTCAGGTAGATGGCCTGGGAGAAGGAGGATGGGATGAGGACAAGATGTCATGCATGAATAGAACTGTTTGTACTGATGGCTCAATGAATTGGTTTTCCAGAGGAAGTGTCCAGGAGCCCCAGCCCGAGGAGAAGCTGGCAGAAGTGGACCTGATCAGTCTGAACATCCTTCTAAACAGACATGAGCAGTCCTCAGCTTTCTGCCTCCCGCATAACTACACTTCATTACTTTAGCAGCACGGCTGAAGCCTAAGATAAATGCAGGGTAGAGGATTAGCACAGACGGCTGCTTCCCTTTAGGTGGGTTTGGTTTCTCGTAAACCTATGCTTCTTTGTTCTGGGTGTGGGAGGAGAATTTCCGTATTGTGGGAGTAGCTGTGGGGTTACATCCAGGGGAATAGACAATAGTCTCCTTTACATAGTGACTCTCTTGGGTGCAGGTGCAACAGACTGCTTAACATACGGATGTAAGAATGGTAATGCTTGGTCAGATCCATGGTCCATCTAGCCCAGTATCCTGTCTTCTGACTGGCTAATGCCAGATGCTTCAGAGGGAATGAATAGAACAGGGAATCGAGACGTGATCCATCCTGTGTCGCCCATTCCCAGCTTCTGGCAAACAGAGGATAAGGGCACCATCTCTGCTTGTCCTGACTAATAGCCATTGATGGACCTGTCCTCCATGAATTTACCTAGTTCTTTTTTTAACCCTGTTATAGTCTTGGCTTTCACAGAAGTCTCTGGCCAGTAATTCCAGAAGTTGATGTGCGTTGTGTGCTTTTTAATTGTATCTATAAAGGTGTAATGGGAAATGAGTGAAGAAGAACCTACACAACACTGCAGATTCGATGGTAACTTTTGTTTGTCTGTGGTACTAAGCAAAACACGAGGGAGAAAGAAGTCAAGGGTAAGAGCCCACTCCCGTTGTGAGATGGAAAGCACACAAGGCCCATGAGACAGTGAGCGTTGTTGATGCCAGGCTATGCAGATGCCGTCGAGCTGGGAGTGGAGCAGCTGTCACATCAGTGAGATAAGTGTCTGGCTTGGTGAGGACTCTGGTAATGGCCCACCTGCCTCCAGGCTGGGACTTGTCGTTAGCAGGGGCTTGATTTGTAGGAAAAGATTCCTGACTAGCTGTAGTTACGAGGGAGACAAGGTCCCCATTTTCAGGGGCTGGTCATTTCTCCGTCCACAAGCAGTGTGTCCTCTGCAGGAGAAGGTTGGATCCAGGGGGATGAGTTCTTTGCCTTCCTACTGCGTGTCGCTCTCTTTCTTTCTTTCTTTCTTTCTCTCTCTCTTTTCTGTACTGTGTTGGCCAACACACACTCTCTCTCTCTCTCTCTCTCCCCCTCCCCCCTTTCCTCTCCCTGTGCTGTCTCCCTTCCTAGGACATGGGCAGGTGTGCTAGGGGTGCATCCCCACAGGCTTGGTCTCGGGAACCATGGAGAAGTAGGAAGAGACAAAAATCATGCAGGGTAGTGGATAGTGGAGTGGAGCAGTGACTGTCCGTGTTCACTCCATCTGTGTTCGAGCGGAGCTGATGTACATGGAATAGGAGAGGGAGACAGGGATGAGAGCGTTCATAGAGCTCTGTGTAGTGATAGTTCTTGCTTGGCTTTATTAGTTTGCAGAGTAATCATCCAGGAGGTGTCTCCAGAGGAGAAGCTGGCAGAGGTGGACCTGCACTGCCTGGACATCCTTCTAAGGAGACATGAAGGGTCCTCAGCTTTCTGCCTCTCATGTAAGCTGTCACTGCTTGGAATTCCTCATCTGTACTTGCTGTAGTTCTCTTCACAGGCTGTGTGCTTCCTCCTTGGGTATGGGGCTCTGTGGCTGGGGAGGGCCCAGAATTGCTCTGCGAGTGACTATGTTGGGTGCCATTAACAGGGACAATGCAGAGAGGAGAAAAGGGGCCTGAACCCTGATTACAGGGCGGTCACCCTTTCTTTAGTAAAATACTCCTCCTTTAAACTCGGTGTGGGGTGGGGGGGAAGTCCCAATGTCAAAAGATCTTGAAATGAACAGGTAAGGGAGGGATCCTGCTGAGTGTCTCCTTTCCGATCAATCCTCCATCTCTCAGCGACACCCTTCCGGACTTACCTTCCTACCTCACCAAGAAAATAACTTGGTGCTCCCTAACCTTTACCAGAAAAGACCCCTCTTCCTTGTGACGCAGTCCTGTTAGTAGGGTTAGGTGCACCCATGTGCTGGCTCTGAATACCACCACATGTGCTTACAACACCTGAACATCAACACATTTCAGAAAGGATAGCCACATCCCTTCAGACGTAGCCCTAGGAATCTCCTCTGTCTATCTCCAAAGAGACACAAGGCTGGAATTTGGACACAACTGAGGGAGCTGTCGAATGTCTACAGTTGAACACTCATCAGTGCGACGGTGTCTTTCTTGTGCACAAGAAAACAAAGGGTCAAATTTGTGGTTGGTTGAGGGTGTAAATTGGGCAGGGCAAAAGGACTTGAGGAAGGATGAGGTGGAAGTGAGGGTCTGAAAGGAGCCCCCCACCTCACCTGTTCATTTCCAGACGGTGTGACCTTTGCATGGTCGGGCCACCTCTGGGCTTTTTTGAGAAACGGGGCAACTCTTCCACGGCCTCCACAATCCACTTCCAGCTGACCCTTCGCCACACCATGTTGTATCTGACCTGGATAGGTCGCAAGTAAGATTTCACTGCAAATCTCAAAAAAGCCCAGTAGAAATAATTGTGGGGGAATTTCTGTCACTAAGAGAAACGGAAGCTCAAGCCTTCTCAAGGGGTGGGGTGTCGCTCAGCCAGAGGCACAAAAAGGCTCCCCTAGTTTAAGCGTGCGAGGGATAAGACCTTACACCCTGGTTACAGGGCAGTCATTTTGCCGGGCGTGTCAAAGTGACCTGTGGTTTAATTTGCTTGGCAAAGGAGACCCAAACCTTCCTTACAGAGTGGTCCTTAAGCCACGGGCGTTCGAATGGGGCAGAGAGAAAAGCGCCGTAAAGGAGAGACCTCCGTTCCCTCAGAAGTGGGTGGTCTCATTGCCCAGCAAGTGCCAGCGGCCCAAGAGGAGCTAGAAAGGGGAGACCTGCACCTTCTCATAGGGATTGGTCAGTGGCAAAGAGCATTTTAAAGGCTAGGTCCTAAGGAGCTCAAAGCCACAGAGACCTTGTGGTGATCTGCGTGTAATGTAATATCTCATTGTAAGGTGACGGGGCCAGCAGGAGTTAATTAACTCACAAACTGACCTTGACCCATGGCCGAACTTTAAAGATGGTTAGGAAGATCTGTAAAGGAATAGAGGTTTGAAATGCAGCCCGCACTGTTAGAGATAGAAGGGTAAATGTTAGCTCTGGTCTTGTCTATTGCTATAGCTGTGATTCAAAGATCAAAAAAGCAATATTAACATTTAGGAAGACACTGGAGTAAAATAGCATTATTGTCTATATCAGGGGTCGGCAACCTTTCACAAGCGGTGTGCCGAGTCTTCATTTATTCACTCTAAAATGTATTACTGGCACGCAAACCTTAATGTTTTTCAGAAGGTCTCTTTATATATTGTATAACTAGACATAGAAACTAGTGTTGTATTGTAAAATAAACAAGGTTTTCAAAATGTTTAAGTAGCTTCATTTAAAATTAAATTAAAATGTTGATCTTACACCGCTGGCCTGCTCAACCCGCTGCTGGTCTGGGGTTCTGTTCCACTAGGCCGCCAGCAGGCTCTGCGGGGCCCTGCCCACATACAGCGGGTAGCTACCTTCTCCCTGGTTCTGGCCCATTCTCTTCCTCTCTCTGCAGTGAGCTGAGGGTGGGAGTGCACTGAGCACAGGGCTGGGGTGAAGGATCTGGCCAGGAGCTAGAATGAGGGAGGGGGCTCAGGGGTGGGGCAGGAGGTCTGGGTGTGGGGGCACTTACCTGGGAAATTCCCGTTTGGTGCTCAGGGTGGGGGTGGGGATGTGCAGGGGTGCAAGAGTCAGGGCAGAGGACTGGGGCCATGTGAGGGGGGTGCAGGTGTCAGGGCGGGGGGGCTGGGTAGGTGTGGGGGTGCCAGAGTCAGGGCTGGGGTCGGGCGGGGGGGGGTGAAGGAGTCAACAGAGGGCTGGGTGTGTATGAGGGAGGTACAGGGCTCAGGGCAGAGGGCTGGGTGACTGCTCCCCTCAGAACCTCCAACCCCCTCCGCTCCTTGTCCCCTGACTGCCCCCCCCTGGGACCCCTGCCCCTAACTGCCCCCCAGAACCCTATCCCCTATCTAAGCCTCCCTGTTCTTGTCCCTTGACTGCCCCCCCGGAGCCTACCCCCACCTGTCCCCTGACTGCCCCAACCCTTATCCACACCCCGAGACAGACCCCCGGACTCCCACGCCCCATCCAACCACTCCCCACCCCCGACAGGACCCCCAGAACTCCCGACCCGTACAACCCTCCCCCTGCTCCCTGCCTGCTGCAACCCCCTCCACACCCCGGCCTCCTGACAGCCCTCCCAAACTCCTGACTCATCCAACCCCCCCCAGCTCCTTGTCCCCTGACCACGTCCTCCAGAGACCCCCTACCCTAACTGTCCCCTGACCCCATCCAGCCCCCACCCCCTGACAGACCCCGGAATTCTCATGCCCCATCCACCCCCCTGTTCCCTGTCTGCTGCCTCGAGAGACCCCTGCCCCTAGCCACCCCCCGGGATCCCACCCCCATCCAACCAACCCTGCTCCCTGTCCCCTGACTGCCCCCACCCCTTACCAAAGCCCCCCAGCCCCAATCCCCTTACCATGAGCCTCCAAACAGAGCCAGCCTATGCTGCCCCGTGGGAGCACACAGCCCCGCCCCTCAGAGCGCTGCGCGTGCGGGGGTAGGGCTCTGGACGAGCAGGGAGCGTCTTTCCCTCCCTGCAGAGCCAAACGCTGCCCCACGGGAGTGTGCAGACCTGGCCCCAGAGCTCTGCGTGCGGGGGCAGGGATCTGGGGGAGGGGAGAAGGCGGGGGAGGGGCCGGTGGCTTGCTGCGCTCGGCCCAGTGCTCCAGCCCGGGAGCGTGGACCCTGCGGCTTGCCGTGCTAGCAGGGTTTTTAATGGCACCCTGGAGTCCCGGCAGGCAGCTGCGTGCCATTGAAAATCGGCTCCAGTGACGTCTTCGGCACACGGCTGCTGGAGGTTGCTGACCCCTGACGTAGTGTCTCAGTGGCTCCATGAGGGAAATAACTAATGACACCGTGTGGCCATGTGGGGTAAGGCACAGAGCAGTTCCTGCATGGAGCAACAGTGACACTGTGTGGCCACGCGGGGTAACACACAGAGCATTTCTTGCATGGAGCAATAGTGACACCCTGTGGCCACGCGAGGTATTGCACAGAGTATTTCCTGCGTGGAGCAACAGTGACACCGTGTGGCCACGCGGGGTAACACACAGAGCAGTTCCTGCATGGAGCAACAGTGCATTACCCCGCGTGGCCACACGGTGTCACTAGTTATTTCCCTTATGGAGCCACAGAGACACTAGGTCAGGGGTCAGCAACCTCAGCATTCCCACCCTGTTTCTTTCTCCATGAGATAAATGCTCTGTGCATTCTTCCAAGAGGCCACCCACTGACAATGCTGCTCCATGAGGGAAATGCTCTGTGTATTAACCCCAGTGGCCCCTCATTGTCACTGTCCCTTATGAGGGAAATGGTTTGTGAGTTATCTGAATTGTTCCTGTGAGTGAAATGCTCTGTGCATTACTCTGCATGGCCACACAGTGTCACTGTTCCTGTGAGAGAAATACTCTCTGCATTACCCTTCGTGGCCACACGGTGCCACTGTTGCTCCATGCAGGAACTGCTCTGTGCATTACCCTGTGTGGCCACACGGTGTCACTGTTGCTCCATGCAGGAACTGCTCTGTGCATTACCCTGCTTGGCCACACGGTGTCACAGTTGCTCCATTCAGGAATTGCTCTGTGCATTACCCTTCGTGGCCACACGGTGTCACTGTTGCTCCATGAGGGAAATGTTTTGTGATTACCCTGCGTGGCCACAAGATGTCACTTTTGCTCCTTGAGAAATGGACTGTGCATTACCCTACGTGGCCACATGGTGTCACTGTTCCTCTGAGAGAAATGCTCTCTGCATTATCCAGCATTTCCATACGATGTCACTGTTGCTCCATTCAGGAATTGCTCTGTGCATTACCCTTTGTGGCCACACGGTGTCACTGTTGCTCCATGCAGGAATTGCTCTGTGCATTACCCTTCGTGGCCACACGGTGTCACTGTAGCTCCATGCAGAAACTGCTCTGAGCATTACCCTGCCTGGCCACACGGTGTCACAGTTGCTCCATTCAGGAATTGCTCTGTGCATTACCCTTTGTGGCCACACGGTGTCACTGTTGCTCCATGAGAAATGGACTGTGCATTACCCTGCGTGGCCACACGGTGTCACTGTAGCTCCATGCAGCAACTGCTCTGTGCATTGCACTTTGTGGCCAGACAGTGTCACTGTTGCTCTTTGAGAAGAGCTCTGTGCGTTATCCGGCATGGCCACACGGTGTCACTGTTGCTCCATGAGAAATGCTCTGTGTATTCCTTCGTGGCTACACAGTGTCACTGCAGCCGTCACTGGGGCTTAGGAGGTTCTGGGGGCCCCACAGCCCTCTCTCCAGAATGTAGGGGTCCCGGGGGGGCTTAGGTGGTTCGGAGGGGCCCTCCAGCACTCTTTCCAGGCTACAGGGGTCCCTGGGGGGTTAGGGGGTTCCGGATGGGCCCCCAGGCCTCTCCCCAGGCTGTAGGGGTCCCGGGCGGCCCCCCCAGCCCTCTCTCCAGGCTGTAGGGGTCCCGGGGTTGCTTATGGGGCTCGGGGGACCCCCCCAGCCTTCTTTTCAGACTGTTGGGTACTGGGTTTGGCTTAGGGGGTTCCAGGGCCCTCCAGCCCTCTCTCCAGGCTTTTGGGGTCCCGGGGAGCCCCCAGCCCTGTCTCCAGGCTGTAGGAGTCCCTGGGGGGCTTAGGGGTTTCCAGGGCCCCCCAGCCCTTTCTCCAGGCTGTAGGGGTCCCGGGGGGGCTTAGGGGTTTCCGGGGCCCCCCAGCCCTCTCTCTAGGCTGTAGGGGTTCCAGGGGGGCTTATGGGGTTCTGGGGGGGCTCAGCCCTCTCTCCAGGCTGTTGGGGTCCCGGGGGAGTTTAGGGGTTTTGGGGGGTGCCCCCAGCCCTCTCTCCAGGCTGAAGGGGTACCGGGGGGCTTAGGAGGTTCCGGGGGGGGGAGGCAAACAGCCCTCTCTCCAGGCTGTAGGGGTCCCTGAGGGGCTTAGGGGTTTCCGGGGGCCCCCAGGCCTCTCTCCAGGCTGTAGGGGTCCCAGCCTGGGTAGTGGGGGCACAGCTACCTATGTCCAGCCTGTAGGGGTCCTGGGGGGGCTTAGGGGGTCGGGGGGGCACAGATACCTATGTCCAGGATGTAGGGGTCATTGAGGGGCTACGGGGGTTTGTGGGGAGCTCAGATACCTACGTCCAGGCTGTTGGGTCCCTCAAAGTCTTAGGGGGTTCTTGTGGTCACAGATACCTACTTCCAGGCTGTCGGGGTCCCGGGTGGGATTAGGGGATTTCTAGGGGGCACAGATACCCATTTCCAGGCTGTAAGGGTCCCCGAGTATAGAGAGGTCCTGGAAGGGATTAGGGAGTTTCTGGGGAGGAGAGATACGTACTTCAAGGCTCTAAGGGTCCCTGGGGGGGCTTATGGGTTCCTAGGGGTCACATATACCTACGTCCAGGCTGTAGGGGTCCTGGAGGGGGGATAAGGGGGTTTCTGGGGGTACAGATACCTAGGTCCAGGCTGGATGGGGTCGTGGGCAGGATTAGGCGGTTCGTGGGGGGGCATAGATACCTACGTACAGTCGTGAGCTGGAGCCGGTTTGCTGGAACTGGTTGCTAAATTTTAAGCCGGTTTAGAACCTGTTGTTAGGGTTACCATACAGTGAGAAGCTGGGGGGAGACAGGACCCCTGGCTCTGTGCAGCTAGAGCCTCCTTTTCCCAAGCGCTACCTTCCCCCAGTTTGTCTGGCAGCCCCCCCAAGCCTCGTCACCCCCGGATTCCTCCTGTTTGGGCCTGAGTGAACCAAAGTTCTTCCATGCTGTGAACTTTAACCAGCCTAAGATGCTAATAAACAGCAAGCAAAACGTGTAACTGTCAGCTTTCTTAGCTTGCAGTTGTAGGACAGCTTAAAACAGCAAAAAGCGGCAGTAAGACGCGGAGGAGAAGGGGGAGGAAAATCTGCATTCGTCTGTGCTGTGAAGGCCATAGATAAATATGCGAATGAGAACAGTTCTAACAAGCTACATTATAGTGTTAAGTGTAACTGTTGCAAGGGGGGGGAAAGGGGGAAAAACAAGGGGGGTATAAATGCTGGGACCCCGCCTGCGTGCGGATGTGCAGGATTCGAGAATGCTTTTTCTCCCTGGCACCTTTTTTTGAGCTCAGATAAACTTGGTTTGCTTCTCCACCCTGGTGTGTTAATTAGTGCGACGCACACCGGGCAACGAACCCCCACTGTTGCTCCTCCTCGGGCCCTTTGGGCCGGCAACACTCCCCTCCGAGTCTCCTCTTACCTTGGGCTCTGGCTGGCTGATTGAATCAGACTGCAGCTCTCAGCCTGCGGGAGCTCAAGGTAAGAGGAGACTGGGAGGGGAGACTCTGGGGGTGACGAGGCACGGGGGGGAGAGGAATTGGGGGTGACGAGGTTCGGGGGGCTGCAGGGCAAACCGGGGGAAGGTAGCGCTGGGGCAAAGGACGCTGGGCTCTGCAGCTGTCTCCCAGCAGCAGCTGCCGCCGCTGCCGCCCCCGCTGCAGGGGAATCACACTGCAGCTGGCAGCCTGTGGAGCCCAAGGAAAGAGGCGGATTGAGGAATCAGAGAGGGTCGGGGCTGGGGGGGGGGAAGGAATCAGGGGATGACGTGGCTTGTGGGGGGAGGAATTGGGGGGTGACGAGGCTGGGGGGGAGAGGGATGGAATCCCCTGGGGGGGGGCAGTGAGTTGCTTGTATGTATGTTCTAAGTAATAGCAGCTGTTCCCCTAGCAAAATCCTCCCCGCTACGTTCCCTTTCTAGTTTTGCCTCATTGGCTCCAGTCCTGTTTTTAAAGCCGATATTATCGATCCATGTCAATCTGTGTCTGCGCCATCGGTGGGTTTTACACAGTTCTGCACCCGGCCCCAGTCTCCAGCTGCTCAAGCCTTCACCGGGGGGTTTAATAGTGGGGGTCCCTCCCAGCCAGAGCCCCCAGCCCCCGTTGGGGGGAGGGGCGCAGGGCGGGTTGACGCAGGGGTTTGTGGGAGTTGTAGTGCGCCCCGGCCTACAATTCCCATCAGCCCCCGCGGACCCAGCGGGCGGCGCTTTGAGCGCGACAGGCTCCGCTTGCAGGGCGGGGCCTGGAGCGGAAGTGACGTCAGCGGTCTGGAGGCCGCCCGTGATAAGCGGGGGACTTGGGAGCGTTGGGCCGGAGGCGGTGCGGCCCCGGGACGTGGGGTCCCCATAGCGACCCCGCCCCACTAAGTGCTCCCACAGCCCCCCCGCCAGCACCTCCTCCCGGCACCCCCTAGCGCGTCTTTCCTCCCAGCCAAGCCACAGCCCCCCCATCTCCATCGCTTCCCTCACCCAGCCACAGCCCCCCCAGCGCGTATTTCCTCCCCCCACGGGCTCCCACAGCCCCCTCCCCACCCCCACCCGGCACCCCCAGCGCGCCTTTCCTCCCCACCTGCCCAGCCACAGCCCCCTCAACCTCTCTGCCTTCCCCCTCCCGCCCAGCCACAGCCCCCACGGCACCCCCAGCGTGTCTTTCCTCCCCCCACGGGCTCCCACAGCCCCCTCCCCACCCCCACCCGGCACCCCCAGCGCGCCTTTCCTCCTCACCTGCCCAGCCACAGCCCCCCCCCGCATCTCCACCGCTTCCCTCACCCAGCCACAGCCCCCTGCCTCCCCCCGGCACCCCTGCATCCCTCACCCAGCCACAGCCCCCCTGCCTCCTCCCAGCACCTCCGCATCCCTCACCCAGCCACAGCCCCCCTGCCTCCTCCCAGCACCTCCGCATCCCTCACCCAGCCACAGCCCCCCCCCCCGGCGCGTCTTTCCTCCCCCCCACGGGCTCCCACAGCCCCCTCCCCACCCCCACCCGGCACCCCCAGCGCGCCTTTCCTCCTCACCTGCCCAGCCACAGCCCCCCCCGCATCTCCACCGCTTCCCTCACCCAGCCACAGCCCCCTGCCTCCCCCCGGCACCCCTGCATCCCTCACCCAGCCACAGCCCCCCTGCCTCCTCCCAGCACCTCCGCATCCCTCACCCAGCCACAGCCCCCCCCGGCGTGTCTTTCCTCCCCCCCACGGGCTCCCACAGCCCCCTCCCCACCCCCACCTCCCCCCGGCACCCCCAGCGCGCCTTTCCTCCTCCCCTGCCCAGCCACAGCCCCCTCAACCTCTCTGCCTTCCCCCTCCCGCCCAGCCACAGCCCCCACGGCACCCCCAGCGTGTCTTTCCTCCCCCCATGGGCTCCCACAGCGCCCCCCCTGCCCAGCCACAGCCCCCTTCCCACCCCCACCTCCAACTCCCCCCCGGCATCCCCAGCCCGCCCCACCCTGCTTCCCCGGTCCCCAACCCACCCATCCTGCCCCCTATGCCTGCAGCCTTCTCCAATCTGAAGGCCCGTTCCTCTAGCCGAAACCAACTCGCCCCCGTCTATCCCCCCATCTGTTGGGCCCCTCAGTCCTTTCTTCTCCCTCCAACACCTCCTAGGCCACCCCAACCTGCACCCCATCCCTACTTTCCCCCATACATGCCTTCTCCCATAGCCCCCTTCCGCCCCCTCCCTCCCCAACACCCCCTAGCCTGCAACAACTTTCCCCAACCTACATGCCTGTATCCCCCAGTTCATTCCTCCATTCAAGGGACTCCTCTGACCCCATCTCTCTCCAACATCCCAGCTCACCACAACCTGCGCCTCCACTTGTAGGGACCGCTCGGCGCCGCTTCCTCCCCAACAGCCCCCCCAGTTCATTCCCCCCATCCATTCGGCCCCTCAGTCCCCTTTTTTCCTCCCTCCCACTGCAATCTGCACTCCACTCTGTCCCTAGATCTGTGGCCCCCCCCAGTGCCAACATTCCCCAACCTGCACCCCCATTCCTCCCTCCACCCATGGGGCCCCTCAGCCCTTCTCTCTCCTTCCTGCCCAACACTCACCCTTCATAGCACACGGGCAGGCGAGCTAGGGGACGAAACCTGTGGGGAGCAGTGGCTTGTAGAGTGGAGCGGTGACTGATAGTGTGGGCTCAGTCTCTGTTCCTCGACTGGGGCGGCTAGAGATGGGATGGGAAAGGGAGGCAGGGATGAGGGTGTTAATAGAGCTCTATGTAGTGATAGTTCCTGCTTGTCTTTATTAGTTTGCAGAGGAATTGTCCAGGAGCTGGAGCCGGAGGAGAAACTGGAAGAAGTGAACCTGAACAGCCTGGATATCCTTGTAAACAGAGATGAAGAGTCCTCAGCTTTCTGCCTTCTCCATGACTGGCTGTGAGTGAACAATTATGGCCTCTATCCCTCATCTGTACCACTCAAAGTTTTCTTCAGAGGCTGTGAGCCTCCTTGTTGGCCATGGGGCTCTGTGGGATTACGACCAAGGGAAGGGACCGCAGTCTCCTCTGCTCAGTGACTGTCTTGGATGCAGGTGCAACAGGCTGCTTAACATATGAACGTAAGAATGGCCAGACTGGGTCAAATCAAAGGTCCATCTAGCCTAGTATCCTGTCTACCGACAGTGGCTAATGTCAGGTGCCCCAGAAGGAATGAACAGAACAGGGAATTACCAAGTGATCCATCCACTGTCACTCATTCTCAGCTCCTGGCAAACAGAGGCCAGGGACACGATCCCTGCTCATCGTGACTCATAGCCGTTGATGGATTCATCCTCCATGAATTGACAGTAACTCTCCACTTAACATCCTCTCGCTTAACATTGTTTCAATCTTAGGTCCCTGCTCAATTACAAAACATGCTGTTTTTAAAGTTGTGCAATGCTTCGCTATAACAGCGTTTGGCTGCCTGCTTTGTCCACAGTCGGCAGCCCCCCATCAGCTCTCCTATGCCCCCCCAGCACTTCCCGCCCGCCAGCAGACCCCGTGGATCAGTGCCTTCCCCCATCGCCTTCTGCCTGTGGCAATCAGCTGGCTTGTGGCGTCCGGGGACGGGGAGTGAAGACTCGTTGTGTAGGCTCCCCCTCCCTCCCCTGCTTCCAAACGCCGCAAGCCAGCTGATTGCTGCGGGCAGGAGCGAGGACGCGGTGTATGAAGTAAAGGGGAAGGAGGGGGGAGGAAGAGGCAGGTTAAGGGTGGGGGCTTGGGGGAAGAGGCGGCGTGGGTGGCCGAGGGTTGAGGCGCCCGACCCTGGTGCTTGCAGAGAGGGGAAGCTGCCGCTGCTCCTGTGCAACATGCTTCTGCTAGCCTACCGCACCTTCAGCCTCCTTGCCTGCCTCATTGTCGCCAGTGCCAGTGGGCTGTGCCTGTGTGGGGTAAGGCGGGGGCACCCCCCCAATTATAGTACTGTATTGTATGGCAAAAAATAATTACCTGCAGCGTAACCCCCCATTTACATTCATTCTTATGGGGAAATTGGACTTGCTTAACATCGTTTCACTTAAAGTCACATTCTTCAGGAACATAACGGGAACGTTAAGTGAGGAGTTACTGTACCTAGTTCTTACTTGAACCCCATTATAGTCTTGGCTTTCACAGCATTTTCTGGCCAGGAGCTCCAAAGGCTGAGTGTGTGTTGCGTGCTTTTTAATTGTATCTATAAAGGTGTAATGGGAGAAGAAGAACCTACACAACACTGCAGATTCTATAACTTCTGTTTTTCCCTCTTGTGTTGTGCTTATTACCACGGAGAAAGAAGTGAAGGGTAAGAGGCCACCCCAATTGTGAGATGGAAGGCGCCCAAGAGCCGTGAGACAGTGAGCATTGTTGATTCCAGGCTATGCAGATGCCATGAAGCTGGGAGTGGAGCAGACGTCACCATCAGTGAGATAAGTGTCTGGTTTCGTGAGGACTCTTGTAACGGCCCACCTGCCTCCAGGCCAGGACTTGTCGTTAGTTGGGACTGAGTTTGTAGGAAAAGGTTCCTGAATAGCTGTAGTTACGAGGGAGACAAGGTCCCCATTTTCAGGGGCTGGTCATTTCTCTGTCCACAAGCAGTGTGTTCTCTGCAGCAGAAGGTTGGATCCAGGGGGATGACTCCAGCTGGTGAGTTTCTTGACTTCCTCCCATGTTTTTCTCTCTCTCTCTCCTCTAATGTGTTGGCCAACACACTCTCTGTCTGTCTGTCTGTCTGTCTCTCTCTCTGTCCTTGCCTCTCCTTGTCCTGTCTCCTTTTGTAGGACACGGGCAGGTGTGGTAGCTGTGCATCCCCACGGGCTAGGTCTTATGAGCTATGAACAAGTAGGGGACCAAAATCATGCAGGGTAGCGGGCGCAAGAGTGGAGTGGATACTCTTGATGTTGACTATCTGTTTGAGTGTGTAATGCTGTCTGATGCATGGCTTTTGCAGCTGCGCTGGCAGAGGAATTGTCCAGGAGCCCTACCCGGAGGAGAGAGACTCAGAAGTGGACCTGATCACCCTGAACATCCTTCTAAGCAGACATGAACAGTCCTCAGCTTTCTCCCTCCTGCATAACTGGCTGTGAGTAAATGGTCAGTGCTTGGAATTCTTTATCTGTACTTGCTGTAATTTTCTTCAGACACCATGTGCATCCTGGTTGGGTACGGGGCTCTGTGGGATTAAGGCTGGGGAAGGGACCAGAGTTGCAGTTGCCTGGGCTACTAGGATGATCCGAGGAATGGAAAACCTGTCTTATGAAAGGAGACTCAAAGAGCTTGGCTTGTTGAGCCTAACCAAAAGCAGGTTGAGGGCGGATATGATTGCTCTTTATAAATATATCAGAGGGATAAATATTAGGGAGGGAGAGGAATTATTTAAGCTTAGTACCAATGTGGACTCAAGAACAAATGTATATAAACTGGACACTAGGAAGTTTAGACTTGAAATTAGACGAAGGTTTCTAACCATTAGAGGAGTGAAGTTCTGGAACAGCCTTCAAAGGGGAGTAGTGGGCACAAAAGATATCTCTGGCTTCAAGACTAAGCTTGATAAGTTTATGGAGGGGATGGTATGATGGGCTAGTCTAATTTTGGCAACTAATTGATCTTTGATTATTAGCAGGTAAATATGCCCAATGGTTTGTGATGCGATGTTAGATGGGGTGGGATCTGAGTGACTACAGAGAATTCTTTCCTGGATGCTGGCTGGTGAGTCTTGCCCACATGCTCAGGGTTTAACTGATCGCCATATTTGTGGTCGGGAAGGAGTTTTCCCCCAGGGCAGATTGGCAGAGGCCCTGGAGGTTTTTTGCCTTCCTCTGCAGCATGGGCCACGGGTCACTTGCTGGAGGATTCTCTGGAACTTGAGGTCTTCAAACCACAATTTGAGGACTTAAGTAACTCAGACATAGGTTAGGGATTTGTTATAGAAGTGGATGGGTGAGCTTCTGTGGCCTGCATTGTGCAGGAGGTCAGACTAGATGATCATAATGGTCCCTTCTGACCTTAAAGTCTATGAGTCTAAGCGAAAAATCAAGCTAATTCCATTTCAAAACATGCCAATCCCTAAGAACCCCAAAGCTCTGTGACTAGATCTCGCCTGGTGTGCAGTCTGGGACTGTGGTAGGCCCACTGTGGACTCTCTTCCCCTCTTTCCTCCTGCTTGCCCCGATTGCTGGGAGCCGATCAATAAAAAAGGCAAGAAGCTACAATGAGGAACAACCTACAAGCCAAAAACCAGTCAACAAGCAACTCACGAGCCAATTAAGCCAAAAGCAAGCCCAATTGCTGCATATTTTTCTGGGGGTTTGGCATTTCTGTGCAGAGTCTGCAGTGCAGAGTGGCTTTTTCGGTGGTTGTTGCAAGGGGTCCTTTCTACTTTTTGTCCTAAATGTGTAATGGGAAAAGGGTTGAGGACGGAGTCCCACTGTGTGGGAGAGGTGAAAAAAGCCTACCCGACATTGCCGACTGAGAGGGTAACTTAATTATTTACCTCCTTTGTGCTGGTTTTAGTACCAAGAGAAAAGAAGTCACGCGTCAGAGTCTACTGTCCTCACACAATGGAAAGCGAGCAAGAGCGACGAGACCACGAGCATTGTTGATGCGATGCAAAAGCCGTCCATCTGTGAGTGGAACCGCCACCACTCTCAGTGAGATAAGTGTCTGGTTTGGTGGTTGCTCTGCTCACGGCCCACCTCCTGGTAGGGACACCCCTTTAGCTAGGGCTGGGTTTGTAAGAAAAGGTTCCTAACTAGTGGTTACGAGGGAGACAAGGTCCCCATTTTCAGGGGCTGGTCATTTTTCTGACCACAAGCAGTGTGTCCTCTGCTGCAGAAGGTTGGATCCAGGGGGATGACTCCAGCTCGTGAGTTTCTTGACTCCCTCCCATGTTTTTCTCTCCTCTCCTCTGTGTTGGCCAACACACGCTCTCTGTCTGTCTGTCTTTCTGTCCTTGCCTCCTCTTCTGCCCGTGTCCTACCAAAGGAGACGGCACGAGTGCTAGGTGTGCATCCCCACAGGCTAGGTCTCAGGAGCTATGTACAAGTAGGAGGGGATGAAAATCATGCAGGACAGTGAGCGCTAGAGTGGATCGGTGTCTGTCAGTGTTGACTCAGTCTCTGTTTATCGAGTCGGGCAGATGGAGATGGGATGAGAGAGGGAGGCAGGGATGAGGTCAAGATTAAATACACCAATAGAACTCTGTGTAGTGATGGTACTTGCTTGGCTTTATTAGTTTCCAGAGGAATCATCCAGGAGCCCTAGATGGGTGAGAATATGCAGAAGTGGACATGAGCAGCCTGGACATTCTTCTAAGGAGACATGAATAGTCCTGCGCTTCCTGCCTCCCGCTTAACTGGCTGTGAGTAAGAGGTCAGTGCTTTGAAATCCTCATCTGTACCCACTGTAGTATTCTTCACAGCCCGTGTGCTTCCTCGTTGGGTATGGGGCTCTGTGGTATTAAGGCTGGGGAGGGGCCAGAGTCTGCTGTGCAGAGTGACTATGTTGGGTGCCGTTGCAAGGGGTGCTTTTGGTTGCAATGCTAACGGTATAACGGGAAGAGGGTTGAGGGCAGTGCCGTGCCATGCGGGAGAGTTGAAAGGAAGAGCCTAGAAGACATTATGAACTAAGGTGGTAACTGATCTGTTTTCTCCCCTTGTGCTGGGTTTAGTACTAAGGGAAAATAAGTCATGTGCCAGAATCTACTGCCCTCATGCGATGGAAAGCGAAGGAGAGCGATGACACTGCGAGTATTATCGATACCACGCAAAAGCCATCCAACTGGGAGCGGAACAGCTGCCACTCTCAATGAGATAAGTGTCTGTTTTGGTGATTGCTCTGCTCACGGCCCTCCCTGCTCCTGGTAGGGACGCCACATTAGCTGGGGCTGGGTTTGTAAGAAAATGTTTTTGACTAGCTGTAGTTACGAAGGGCACAAGGTCCCCATTTTCAGAGGCTGCTCAGTTCTCTGGCCAGGAGTGGCAAGTTCTCTGCAGCAGAAGGTTGGATCCAGGAGGATGACTGCAGGTGGTGAGTTGCTTGCCTTCCACCCGTGTTTGTCTCTCTCCCTCTGTCTGTCCTCTAGTATGTTGGCCAACACACACCCTCTGTGTGTCTCTTTTTCTCTCTCTCTCTCTCTCTCTCTCTCTCTGTCCTTACCTTTCCTTGCGCCATTTCCCTTCATAGGACACGGGCAGGGTGCTAGGTGTGCATCCTCACAGGCTAGGTCTTGGGAGCCATGGAGAAGGAAGAGCAGAGAAAAATCATGAGGGGCAGTGGGTGCTGAAGTGGAGTGGTGACTCTGATTACTCATCTCTGTTCATTGAGTTGGGCTCAGGTAGATGACAAGGGAGAGGAAGGCAGGGATGAGGGCAAGATTTCATGCATGAATCGAACTGTTTGTACTGATGGCTCATGGGTGGGTTTTGCAGGTGCACTTCCAGAGGAAGTGTCCAGGAGCCCCAGCCCGAGGAGAAGCTGGCAGAAGTGGATGTGATCAGCCTGAACATCCTTCTAAGCAGACATGAGCAGTCCTCAGCTTTCTGCCTCGCACATAACACTTCATGACTTGTAGCAGCACGGCTGAAGCTTAAGATAAATGCATGGTAGAGGCTGAGTACAGGCGGCTGCTTCACTTTAGGTGGGTTTGGTTTCTTATAAAAGTTTTCCTTCTTGTTCTGGGTGTGGGAGAAGAATTTCCCTATTTTGGGAGTAGCTGTGGAGTTACATCCAGGGGAAGAGACAATAGTCTCTTCTGCATAGTGACTCTCTTGGGTGCAGGTGCAACAGGCTGCTCAACATACAAACATTAGAAGGGCAGTACTTGGTCAGATCAAGGATCCATCTAGCCCAGTGTCCTGTCTTCTGATAGTGGCTAATGCCAGGTGCTTCAGAGGGAAGGAATGGAACAGGGAATCGAGACGTGATCCATCCTGTGTCGCCCATTCCCAATTTCTGGCAAACAGAGGATAATGGCACCATCCCTGCCCATCCTGACCAATAGCCATTGATAGACCGATCCTCCATGAATTTACCTAGTTCTTTTTTTAAACCTGTTATAGCCGTGGCTTTCACAGGGTTCCCTGGCCAGGAATTCCAGAAATTGAATGTGCGTTGCATGCTTTTTAATTGTATCTATAAAGGTGTAATGGGAGATGGGAGAAGAACATAAGAAAGGCCGTACCGGGTCAGACCAAAGGTCCATCTAGCCCAGTATCTGTCTACCGACAGTGGCCAATGCCAGGTGCCCCAGAGGGAGTGAATCTAACAGGCAATGATCAAGTGATCTCTCTCCTGCCATCCATCTCCATCCTCTGACCAACAGAGGCTAGGGACACCATTCTTACCCATTCTGGCTAATAGCCATTTATGGACTTAGCCACCATGAATTTATCCAGTCCCCTTTTAAACATTGTTATAGTCCTAGCCTTCACAACCTCCTCAGGTAAGGAGTTCCACAAGTTGACTGTGCGCTGCGTGAAGAAGAACTTCCTTTTATTTGTGTTAAACCTGCTGCCTATTAATTTCATTTGGTGACCCCTAGTTCTTGTATTATGGGAATAAGTAAATAACTTTTCCTTATCCACTTTCTCAACAGAAGAAGAACATATACAATATTGCAGATTCTGATAACTTTTGTTTTTCCCATCTGTGTTGTGCTTAGTTCCACAGACAAAGAAGTCAAGGGTAAGAGCCCACCCCTGTTGTGAGATGGAAAGCGCACAAGAGCCATGTGACAGTGAGCATTGTTATGCCAGGCTATGCAGATGCCGTTGATCTGGGAGCGGAGCAGCCGTCACCATCAGTGAGATAAGTGTCTGTCTGGTTTGGGGAGGACTCTGGTAACAGCCCACCTGCCTCCAGGCTGAGACTTGTCGTTAGCTGAGGCTCGGTTTGTAGGAAAAGATTCCTGAGTAGCTGTGGTTAGGAGGGAGACAAGGTCCCCATTTTCAGGGGCTGCTCATTTCTTTGTCCATAAATGGTGTGTCCTCTCTAGCAGTCAGGGCCGGCTCCAGGCACCAGCTTATCAAGCAGGTGCTTAGGGTGGCAACTCCTGAGCGGGGCAGCACTTTCAGGTATTCGGCGGGAATTCGGCGGAGGGTCCCTCACTCGGAGCGAAGGACCTCCCGCTGAATTGCTGCAGATCGCGATTGTGGCTTTTTTGGGGGGGCTGCTTGGGGCGGCAAGACCCCTGGAACCGGCCCTGCTAGCAGTAGTTGAATCCAGGGGGATGACTCCAGCTGGTGAGTTTCTTGCCTTCCTCCTGTGTTTTTTTCTCTTTCTCTTCTAATGTGTTGGCCAACACTCTCTCCCTGTATCTATCTCTCTCTGTCCTTGCCTCTCCTTGTGCCGTTTCCCTTCATAGGACACGGGCAGTGGTGCTAGCTGTGCATCCCCACAGGCTAGGTCTCAGGAGCCATGAAGAAGTAGGAGGGGATGAAAATCATGCTGGACAGTGGGTGCGAGAGTGGAGCGGTGACTGTCAGTGTTTACTTGGTCTGTATTCATTGAGTGGATTTCATGCACCAATAGAGCTGTATGTAGTGATTTCTCATGCTTGGCTTTTGCAGCTGCGCTTCTAGAGGAATCATGGAGGAGCAGTAGCCAAAGGAGAAGGTGGCAGATGTGGACCTGAGCAGCTTGGGCATTCTTCTAAGCAGAGATTAACAGTCCTCAGCTTTCTGCCTTGCACATAACTGGCTGTGAGTAAGTGATACTGTATTCAAAGCACTGAACTCCTCACTTAGTCACCCTGATTAACGTTGTTATGTTGCTGATCAATTAGGGAACATGCTTGTGTAACATTGCGCAATGCTCCCTTATAACGTTGCTTGGCAGCTGCCTGGTTTATCCAGTCCTTGCAGGAAGAGCAGCCCGTTTCAGCTCGCTGGTGGGGGCTTGGAACCAGGGTGGACCGGCAGCCCCCCATCAGCTCCCCGCCCCGCTAAGTTCCCTGTGCGGCAGCCACCCAGCAGGCTATTAGTTGCTGGCAGTTCAGCTGTCCCTCCCCCCCCACTGCCATGTGCTCCTCCTGCCCTCTGTCTTGGAGTTGCTCCCTGGAGCCTCCTGCTTGCTGTGCAGGGGAGAGGGGAAAGGGGGGCTAATGTCAGGGTGTCCCCCTCCCCCTACTCCTGCCCCCCACTTATCCCTTCTCCATCTAGAGCAGGGTGGGGACAGGACAGGGCTCAGGGTGGAGAGAGTCTGCTGCCCGCAGCTGCTGTCTCAACTTCCTGACCTACTTAATAAGGCAATGTCCTTAAAGTGGTGTCAGCGCACTTGAAGGGGCAATGTGCATCTCTCGCTCCCCCCCCCCACACACACAGGGTGTGTCTCTGTCTCTCTCTGCCATGCTGTCTCCCCTCCCTCCCTCCATTCGTGCTGCCTTGTAGAGTGTGAGGTTACATTAACAACAATGCGTTAACCCTTGAGGGCTCAGCTGAGTGCTAGTTCATCATTTAGCAGTAAGGCATTCCCTGGGAAATATCCCACCCTCTGACAGCACCACCTCAACCAAGCTTCACAATTATCATTACTGGTTACAGTATTAAATTGTTTGTTTAAAACTTACACTTTTAATTTCTCATCTTTACTTGCTCTAGTATTGTTCACAGGCCGTGTGCTTCCTCGTTGGGTACAGGACTCTGTGGTATTAAGGCTGGGGAGTGGCCAGAGTCTGCTGTTCAGAGTGACTGTTGGATGCTGTTGCAAGGGCTGCTTTTTGGCTGAAATGCTAAAGGTGTCATGGGAAGAGTGTTGAGGGTGGAGCGCCGCCATGTGGGAGAGGTGAAAAGAAGAGCTAATGCGATGTTGCCCGCTTAGATGGTAAGTAATTTTTTCCCCTTGTGCTGGCTTTAGTACCAAGGGAAAAGAAATCAGGCATCAGAGTCTACTCCCTTCATACGTTGGAAAGTGATCGGACCGTGAGAGCTATTGATACTATGGAAAAGCCGTCCAACTGTGAGTGGGTACAGCTGCTACTGTCAATGATAAGTGTCTGTTTTGGTGATTGCTCTGATCATCGCCCCTTTGCTTCTGGTAGCGATGCTCCGTTAGCTGGGGCTGGGTTTGTAAGAAAAGGTTCCCGACTAGTGGTTATGAGGGAGACAAGGTCCCCATTTTCAGGGGCTGCTCAGTTCTCTGGCCAGGTGCAGTGTGTCCTCTGCAGCAGAAGGTTAGATCCAGGAGAATGGCTGCAGGTGGAGAGTTGCTTGCCTTCCTCCTGTGTCTCTCTCTCTCTCTCTCTCTCTCTCTGTTCTCTAGTATGTTGGCCAACACACACCCTGTCTCTATCCTTACCTTTCCTTATGCTGTCTCCCTTCTTAGGACATGGGCAGGTGTGCTAGGTGTGCATCCCCACAGGTTAGGTCTTGGAAGCCCTGGAGGAGTAGGAGGGGATGAAAACCATGTTGGGCAGTAGGTGCTAAAGTGGAGTGGTGAATGTTGGTGTTAACTCGGTCTCTGTTCGTCGAGTGGGGCCAATGTAGATGGGATGGAAGAGGGAGGCAGGGATGAGGCCAAGATTTCAAGCACCAATAGAGCTGTGTGTAGTTATGGCTCATGCTTGGCTTTTGCAGCTGCGCTTGCAGAGGAATTGTCCAGGAGTCCCAGCCCAAGGAGAAACTGGCAGAAGTTTCTGAGCAGCCTGGACATCCTTCTAAGGAGACATGAACAGTCCTCAGCTTTCTGCCTTCTGAACAACTGGCTGTGAGTAAGCGGTCAGTGCTTTCAATTCCTTATCTGTACTTGCTGTAGTTTTCTTCACAGGCCATGTGCTTCCTCGTTGGGTACAGGGCACAGTGGTATTAAGGCTGGGGAAGGGACAGGAGTCTCCTGAGCAAAGTGACCATTTTGGGTGCAGTTACAATGGGTCCCTTCTAGTTGCAGGTGTAAAGTAGTAACGGGAGATGGTTTGAGGGCGGAGCTGTGGGATACAGGAGATGTGAAATGAAGAGACTATGCGACATTGCAGACCGAGATGCTATTTTTTTTTTTTGCTTTTTCTCCCCTCTGAAGTCACACGTCAGTCTACTGCCTCATGCGATGGCAAGTGAGTGAGAGCAGCGAGCCTGTGAGCATTGTTCAGGCCAGGCAAGAGCCGTACATCTGCGAGCCGAGGAGATGCTACTGTCAGTGAGATAAGTGTCTGTTTTGCTGAGGGTTCTGCTCACGGCCGATCTGACTCCAGGTAGAGACATCCTGTTAGCTGGGGCTGGGTTTGTAAGAAAAGGTTCCTGACTAGCTGTGGATACGAGGGAGACAAGGTCCCCGTTTTCAGGGGCTGCTCATTTTTCTATCCACAAGCAGTGTGTCCTCCGCAAGAGAAGGTTGGATCCAGGGGGATGCCTCGACCTGGCGAGCTCCTTCCCCATCTCCTTTGTTTCTCTCCCTCCCTCCCTCTCTCTTTCCTGTACTGTGTTGGCCAGCACACACTCTCTTTCCCTGTCTGTGTCCTTGCCTCTCCCTGTGCTTTCTCCCTTTATAGGACACGGGTAGGTGTGGATCCCCACAGGCTAGGTCTCGGGAGGCAGGAAGAAGTAGGAGGGGATGAAAATCATGTGGGGTCGTGGGTGCGAGAGTGGAGGCAGGTATTGTAAAATATCTAGCACGGTAGCATGTTGGACAGTGATGGCTCTTCCATATGTGGTTTGCTGTTCTTGCAGAGGCCCGCTCAAGGCCAATGGAGCCGCCCCAGACAGAGGAGAAGCATCTGGAGGAACCAGACCTGCACAATCTAGATGTTTTTCACTTGGCAGTGGAGCTAAGGAGTGCTCTTGTGATATTTGAGGAGCAGGTGTGTGTTTTTGTGAAATCTCTCTCTATCCAGTATCTGCTGTGATAGACCCAGGCAAGTTGGGAACAGCAGAGTAGTAGAAGGGAGATAAACCTGCCACTGGATAAGTAGTTTTCTGTTCCCTGAGTGACCAGAGCAGGGAGCTAATGAGAACACCTGACTCCAATTAACCTGCTAAGAGTCAGGTGAGGCTGTTAAGCATGTGACTCTTATTAAGCAGTCGGTGTTTGGAATCCCTCATCTGTACTCGCTTCAGTTTTGTTCAGAGGCTGTGAATTTCCTCGTTGAACACGGTGCTCTGTGGGTTTAGTACCAAGGGAAAAGAAGTGGAGGGTCAGAGTCTGCTCCCCTCATGCGATGGAAAGCAAGTAAGAGCGGGGAGACAGCGAACGTTACTGATGCCAGGCAAGAGCCGTCCAGCTTGGAGCCGAGTAGCCGTCACTGTCAGTGAGATAAGTGTCTTGTTAGGTGAGGGCTCTGCTCACTTCTCACTTGGCTTCAGGTACGGATGCCCAGTTAGCTACGGCTCAGTGTGTAACAAAATGAGCTGTGGATATGTGGGAGACAAGGTCCCCATTTTCAGCATCAGCTCATTTCTCCGTTCACAAGCGGTGTGTCCTCTGCAGAAAAGCTTGGATCCAGGAGGATGATTCCAGGTGAGGAGTTGCTTGCCTTCCTCCCGTGTTAATCTCTCTCTCTCTCTCTCTCCTCTGTGTGTTGGCCAACACACTCTCTAAATCTGTCCTTGCCTCATTTTGCGTTGTCTTGCTTCATGGCACATAGGCAGGTGTGCTAGGTGTGCTCCCCACAGGCTTGGGTCTCGGGAGTAATGAAGAAGAAGGAGGGGACAAAAATTATGTGGGGTAGAAGGGATGAGAGTGGATTGGAGACTGTCAGTTTTGAGTCGATCTGTGTTCATCAAGTGGGGCTGATGTAAATGGAATGGCAGAGGGAGCGAGAGATGAGGGCAAGACTTCACACACCTTCACAACTGTGTAATGCTGGATCATGCATGGCTTTTGCAGCTGCGCTGGTACAGGAATTGTCCAGGAACCCTACCCGGAGGAGAGAGACTCAGAAGTGAACCTGATCAGCCTGAACATTCTTCTAAGCAGACATGAACAGTCCTCAGCTTTCTGCCTCCTGCATAAATGGCTGTGAGTAAGCGCTATACTTTTATTCACAGGCCGTGTGCTTCCTCGTTGGGTACAAGGCTCTGTGGGATTAAGGCTAGGGAGTGGCCAGAGTCTCCTGAGAAAGTGATTATTTTGGGTGCCGTTACAATGGGTATCTTCGACTTGCAGTTGTAAAGCAGTAATGGGAGATGGGTTGAGGGTGAAGCCCTGGGATACGGGAGATGGGAAATGAAGAGACTATGCGACATTGCAGATGGAGATGCTATTTTTTTTTGTTTTTTCCCTCCTCTTCTGGATTTGGTACCAAAGGAAAAGAAGTCATGTGCCAGTCTACTGCCCTCATGTGATGGAAAGCGAGCGAGAGCGATGAGACCGTGAGCATGGTTGATGCCACGCAAAAGCCGTCCATCTGGCAGCAGAAGAGCCGTCGCTGTCAGTGAGATAAGTGTCTGTTTTGGTGAGGGCTCTGCTCATGGCCCACGTTGATGCTGGTAGGGATGCCCCGTTAGCTAGGGCTGGGTTTGTAAGAAAAGGTTCCTGACTAGCTGTGGTTGTAAGAGAGACAAGGTTCCCAATTTCAGGGGCTGATGATTCCTCTGGTCAGGAGCAGTGTGACTTATGCAGCAGAAAGTAGCATCTAGAGGATGACTCCAGGTGTCGAGTTACTTGCCTTCCTCCCATGTTTCTCTGTCTTCTCTATTGTGTTGGCCAACACTCTCGCTCTTTCATTCTCTCTTCCTTGCCTTTCCTGGTGCTGTCTCTACGCAGGACGCGGGAAAAGGGTGCTAGGTGTGCATCCACACAGTCTACGTCTTTGGGACCCATGAAAAATTAGGAGGGTATGAAAATCATGCATATTAGTGGGTGCCACAGTGGAGCAGTGCCTGTGGGTGTTGACTTGGTCTTTAATCATCACCTGGGGATGATGTAGACCAAATGAGAGAGGGAGGCAGAGATTAGGGCAAGATTTCACGTACCTTCAGAGCTTTGTATAATGCTGTCTCATCCTTGGCTTTTGCAACTGCACTGGCAGAGGAATTGTCCAGGAGCGCTGTCTGGAGGAGAGACTCTCAAAAGTGGACCTGAACATCCTTCTAAGCAGACATGAACAGTCCTCAGCTTTCTGCCTCCTGCATAACTGGCTGTGAGTAAGCAGTCGGTGCCAGTGGAATATCTCATCTATACTCAGTGTAGTATTCTTCACAGGCCGTGTGTCTCCTTGTTGGGTGCGGGGCTCTGTGGTATTAAGGCTGGGGAGGGGCCAGAGTCTGCTACGCAGAGTGACTGTCGGGTGCTGTTGCAAGGGCTGCTTTTTGGCTGTAATGCTAAAGGTGTAATGGGAAGAGTGTTGAGGGCAGAGCTCCCCCGTGTGGGAGAGGGGAAAAGAAGAGCCAACGTGACATTTGCCTACTGAGATGGTAACTTGCTTGTTTTTCTCCTTGTGCGGGGTTTAGTACCAAGGGAAAAGAAGTCACGTATCAATCTACTGTCCTCATGCGAAGGAAAGCGAGACCGACGAGACCGCGATCATTGTCGAAATCAGGCATTAGCTGTACATCTGGGAGCGGAGCAGTCACCGCTGTCAGTGAGATAAATGTCTGGTTTGGTGAGGGATCTGCTCATGGTCCACCTGGCTCCAGGTAGGGATGCCCCATTAGCTGGGGCTGGGTTTGTAAGAAAAGATTCCTGACTAGCTGCTGTTATGAGGGAGACAAGGTCCCCATTTTCAGGGGCTGGTTATTGGTCTGTTGACAAGCAGTGTGTCCTCTGCAGCAGAAGGTTGGATCCAGAGGGATGAATCCAGCTGGTGAGTTTCTTGCCTTGCTCTTTCTCTCTCTGTCTCTTCTCTGGTGTGTTGGCCAACACTTTTTCTCTCTCTATGTCCTTGCATCTCCTTGTGCTGTCTCCCCTCATAGCACACGGGCAGGTGTGTTACGTGTGCATCCCCACAGGCTAGGTCTCGGGAGCTATGAACAAGTAAGAGGGGATGAAAATCATGCAGAGTAGTGGGCACTAGAGTGGAGTGTAGACTGTCGATGTTGACTTGGTTACTGTTCATCAAGTGGGGCTGATGTAGATGGGATGGGAGAGGGAGGCGGGCATGAAGGCAAGATTAAATGCACTAATAGAGCTCTGTGTAGTGATGGTACTTACTTGACTTTATTAGTTTGCAGAGGAATCATCCAGGAGCCCTCGCTGGACGAGAATATGCAGAAGTGGACCTCAGCAGCCTGGACATCCTTTTAAGGAGACATGAATATTCCTCATCTTTCTGCCTTTTGCATAACTGCCTGTGAGTAAGAGATGAGCACTTTCAATTCCTCACCTCTGCTCGCTGTAGTTTGCTTCACAGGCCGTGTGCTTCCTCGTTTGTTATGAGACTCTGGGATTAAGGCTGGGGAAGGGACAAGAATCTCCTGAACAAAGTGACTATTTTGGGACAAAGTGTACTTAGATTTCCAGAAAGCCTTTGATAAGGTCCTTCACCAAAGGCTCTTATGTAAATAAAGTTATCACTGGAAAAGAGTGAAGATCCTTTCATGGATTGAGAACTGCTTCAAAGACAGGGAACAAAGGGTAGGAATTAATGGTAAATTTTCAGAATGGAGAGGGGTAACTAGTTGTGTTCCCCAAGGGTCAATGCTAGGACAAATCCTATTCAATTTATTCATAAATAATCTGGAGAAAGGTGAGGTGGCAAAGATTGCAGATGATACTAAATTGCTCAAGATAGTTTATGGGAACTTTTTGAAGTTATTCAGTGTTAATTGGATTTAACTAAGTGATTGGGCAACAAAATGGCAAATGAAATTTCATGTGGATAAATGTGAAGTAATGCACATTGGAAAAAACAACCCCAACTATACATAAAATATGATGGGGGCTAATTTAGCTACAACTAATCAGGAAAGAGATCTTAGGGTCATCGTGGATAGTTTTCCGAAGATGTCCACGCAGTGTGCAGCGGCAGTCAAAAAAGCAAACAGGATGTTTGGAATCATTAAAAGAGGAATAGAGAATAAGGCAGAGAATATCTTGCTGTCCTTATATAAATCCATGGTACTCCCACATCTCGAATACTGGGTACAGATGTGGTCTCCTCATCTCAAAAAAGATATACTGGCATTAGAAAAGGTTCAGAGAAGGGCAACTAAAATGATTAGGGGTTCAGAATGGATCCCATATGAGGAGAGATTAAAGAGGCTAGGACTTTGCAGCTTGGAAAAGAGGAGATTAAGGGGGCATATGATAGAGGTGTATATAAAATCACGAGAGGTGTGGAAAAAGTGAATAAGGAAAAATAAGTTTACTTCCTATAATATAAGAACTAGGGGCCACCAAATGAAATTAATGGGCAGCAGGTTTAAAATAAATAAAAGGAAGTTCTTCTTCACGCAGCGCACAGTCAACCTGTGGAACTCGTGAAGGCCAGGACTATAACAGGGTTTAAAAGAGAACTGGATAAATTCATAGAGGTTAGGGCCATTAATGGCTATTAGCCAGGATGGGTAAGGAATGATGGCCCTAGCCTCTGTTTTTCAGAGGGTGGAGATGGATGGCAGGAGAGAGATCACTTGATCATTACCCATTGGGTTAATTTCCTCTGGGGCACCTGGCAATGGCCAGGATACTGGGCTGGATGGATCTTTTGGTCTGAGCCAGTTTGGCCATTCTTATGTTTTAATGGGTGCCTTTACAATGGGTGCCTTCCAGTTGCAATTGTAAAGTAGTAAAGGGAGATGGGTTGAGGGCTGGGATACGGGAGACGTGAAATGAAGAGACTACATGACATTGCAGTTGGAGATGCTAATTTTTTTTTGTTTCCCTCCCTCTGCTGAGATTAGTACCAAGGAAAAAGAAGTCACGGTCAGAGTCTACTGTCCTCATGCGATGGAAAGCGAGCGAGAGTGATGAGACCACGAGCATTGTCAAAGTCAAGCATTAGGCATGCATCTGGGAGCGGAGCAGCTACTGCTGTCAGTGAGATAAGTGTCCTGGTGAGAGCTCTGCTCACGGCCCACCTGGCTCCAGATAGGGATGTCTTGTTAGTTGGGCCTGGGTTTGTAACAAAATGTTCATGACTAGCTGTGGTTATGAGGGAGACTGGGTCCCCATTTTCAGGGTCTGCTCATTGCTCTGCTGACAAGCGATGTGTCCTCTGCAGAAAAGGTAGGTTCCAGGTGGCGAGTTGCTTGCCTTCCTCCCGTGTTTCTCTCTCTCTTCTCTAGTGTTGGCCAACACACTCTGTCAGTCTGTCCTTGCCTCTTTTTCTGCTGTTTCACTTCATTGCACACAGGCAGGTGAGTTAGCTGTGTATCCCCAGAGGCCAGGTCTCGGGAAGCATGGCGAAGTAGGAGAGGATGAAAATAATGCAGGGAAGTGGGTGTGAGAGTGGAGGCAGGTACTGGAAGGTCTTGTGCACCTGTAGTGTTTTTGGCAGTGATGGCTCTTCCATAGGTGGTTTGCTGTTCTTGCAGAGGGCAGCGGAGCATCTGCAGGAAGCGGACCTGCACGATCTAGCTGTTTAGCTTTGCAGTGCAGCCGAGGAGCGCTCTTGTAATGTTGGAGGAGCAGGTGCGTGTTTTTGTGAAATGATATTTCTCTATCCAGTATCTGCATAGTGAGGTGCCTCGTGGAGAGCAGAGAGATGCTTCTCCTATCCATGGGATGGGTCCTGGGGAAGGTCCAGCTCTGCCTGTGGCTGGCAGTGGTCTGGGATTGTCCCTTTCCTGGAGGGCTGTAGCTCCTTAGGAGTGGTGAGTATTTTAGGCCCTGGGTAAGCTGAAGAAGAATAAAGGAGGGAGCAGCAGCCAGTGACGTGTGTCTCCGTTGTTCTTCCATGCACAAGTGGTGACCTAGCTTACAAGTGTTCTCTCTCTCTCTCTCTTTTCAGTCGTACTGAGATTGGTCAGATGAGAGATCGGCCAACCTGTGGCAGAGACCAAGGAAGGAACAGCCACCCGGAGCCCATCCCTAGGGATGGAAGCCGGACAATGATCTGCAGAGTAAGAGCAAATGGAAACTTGCTGAAGTTCAGTAGTGAGGGAGGGCTGCAAATACTCTTGTCAGTGGAAAGAATTTGTGAGTATGGGGAGGCCCCTGAGGAAAAGCCTCAGCATCTCACGGGGGCACGATAAGCTCGGGGGAATCCTTTGTGCCCTCTCAAGGAATTGTCAGGTGCTATGGAGTCTTCCCAAAGTGCGATAACTCTTTGTGGAGAGCCAGGAAGGTGACTACAGGTGCTGAGTTTGCCTCCTTCCTGTACGTGTATCTCTGCTCTCATATGTTGGCCAACATGTGCGCGCTCTCTCTTTCTGCCTCTCTCCTTGCATAGAACATGGGCAATGGTGGATGCTCACAGTCTAGGGCTGGAGAGCCTGCATCCCACTGGGGCATTGGGAGGGGGAAGAGAAGCATGATGGGTACTAGATCCTCCATTGGTAGTGGTGGGGGTGACTGTGGCAGTTGACTCTGACTCTGTTCATCAAGTGGGGCTGATGTATGGTGGGTGGGAGAGGGAGGGCGGCATCTCACACACCAATAGAACTTGGGGCAGTGACGGCCCCTGTGATGGGTTGGATCACAGACACCCCCCTGGGAGCTGCCAACTGATGTGCCAAGTCTACCTCTGCCCCTGCTTTCCCTGCTAGCTCAGGACTCTAGCACCCTCTCTTGCTGAGCCAGATACTCCCATCTGCTCCAACATAGACCCAGGGTCTGAATTACTTGCCCCAAAGCTGCAGGTTTACCTGAAAACAGTTCACAGAAGTGTGCTTGTCTTTAGCACTCAGATGCCCAACTCCCAATGGTGTACACACACAAATAAATCCGTTTTACCCTGCATAAAGCTTATAGGGAGTAAACTCAAAAATAGTTCATCCTCTATAACACTGATAGAGATGCACAGCTGTTTGCCCCCCCTCCAGCTTAACTCTGGGTTAATTAATAAGTAAAAAGTGATTTTATCAATACGGAAAGTAGGATTTAAGTGGTTGCAAATAGTAACAGACAGAACAAGGTGAGTCACCAAGCGAATTAAAAAGCGCAAATCTATGTCTAATCAAACTGAACATAGATAATCTCACCCTCAGAGATGCTTCAGTAAGTTTTTTCCTCAGACTGGACCCCATTCAGGCTTGGGCACAATTCTTTCCCTGGTACAGCTCTTGTTCCAGCTCAGGTGGTAGCTCGGGGATTCTTCATGACTCCATGGAGCTATAAAGGTGTAATGGGAGATGGGAGAACAACCACGTACACAACACTGCAGATTCCGATGATAACTTCTGTTTTTCCCTCTTGTGTTGTGCTTAGTACCACGGAGAAAGAAGTGAAGGGTAAGAGCCCACCCCCATTGTGAGATGGAAAGCACGAAGAGCCGGGAAACCACAAGCGTTGTCGATGCCAGCCTATGGCGATGCCGTCGATCTGGGAGTGGAGCAGCCGTCACCATCAGTGAGATAAGTGTCTGGTTTGGGGAGGACTCCGGTAACGGCCCAGCTGCCTCCAGGCTGAGACTTGTCATTAGCTGGGGCTTGGTTTGTAGGAAAAGATTCCTGACCTGCTGTAGTTACGAGGGAGACAAGGTCCCCATTTTCAGGGGCTGGTCATTTCTCTGTCCACAAGCAGTGCGTTCTCTGCAGCAGAAGGTTGGATCCAGGGGGATGACTCCAGCTGGTGAGTTTCTTGACTTCCTCCCACGTTTTTTTCCTCTCTCTCTCTCTCTCTCCTCTAATGTGTTGGCCAACACACTCTGTTTGTTTGTCTGTCTGTCTCTGTCCTTGCCTGTCCTTGTGCTGTCTCCCTTCGTAGGACACGGGCAGGTGTGTTAGGTGTGCATCCCCACAGGCTAGGTCTTGTGAGCTATGAACAAGTAGGGGACCGAAAAGATGCAGGGCAGTGGGCGCTAGAGTGAAGCGGTGACTGTGGGTGTTGACTGAGTCTCTGCTCTAGTGGGGCTGCTGTGGATGGGATGGGAGAGGGAGGCAGGGATGAGGGCAAGATTTCACGCATCAATTGTATTTTGTGTAGTGATGGCTCTTGCTTGGCTTATTTGCTGCACTTGCAGAGAAATCATCGGGGAGCAGCAGCAGGAGGCGAAACTAGCAGATGCGGACCTCAGCAGCCTGGACATCCTTCTAAGCACAGATTAACAGTCCTCAGCTTTCTGCCTTCCATGTAACTGGCTGTGAGTAAGCGGTCGGTGCTTCGAATTCCTCATCTGTTCTCGCTCCAGTTTTGTTCCTGGTCGGGTACATGGCTCTGTGGGGTTAAGAGGAGGGAAAGGCACAAGTCTCCTGTGCAGAGTGGCTATTTTGAGTGTAGGTGCAACAGGCTGCTTTCTAGTTGTGGTCCTGAAGGTGTAACGGAAGAAGGGTTATGGGTGGAGGTCTGGGGTGCAGTAAATGGGAGAAGAACTTATGTGATGTTGCCAACTGAGATGCTAACTCGTTTGTTTCTCCTCCACCCCCTTGTGCTGGGTTCAGGACCAAGAGAAAAGAAGTGGAGGGTCAGCGTCGGCTCACCTCATGTGACGGAAAGCGAGTGAGAGCGACGAGATTGCAAGCATTTTGGATGCCAGGCAAGAGCCGTCCAGCTGGGAGCGGAGCAGCCGCCACTGTCAATGAGATAAGTATCTGTTTTGGTGATTGCTCTGCTCACTGCCCACCTGAATCCAGATACAAATGCCCTATTAGCTGGGACTGGGTTTGTAACAAAATATTCCTGACTAGGTGTGGGTTCTGAAGGAGACAAGGTCCCAATTTTTAGGGGTTGCTCATTTTTGTTCACAAGCGCTGTGTCCTCTGCAGAAAAAGTTGGATCCAGGAGGTTGATTCCAGGTGGCGAGTTGCTTGCCTTCCTCCTGTTTTTTTTCTTTCTCTCTCTTCTCCAGTACGTTGGCCAACACACACCCTTTCTCTTTCTGTCCTTGCTTTTCCTTGTTCTGTCTCCCTTCGTACAACACGAGCACGTGTGCACCCCCACAGAGTAGGTCTCGGAAGCCATGATGAAGTAGGAGGGGATGAAAATTGTGCAAGGTAGCGGGAGTGGAGGGGTGACTGTCAGTGTTAACTTGCTCTCTGTTCATCAAGTGGGGTAGATGTAGATGGGCTGGAAGAGGGAGGCAGGGATGAGGGCAAGATTTCAAGCATCAATAGAGATGTGTGTAGTGATGGCTCATGCTTGGCTTTTGCAGATCCACTTCCAGAGGAATTTCCCAGGAGCCGTAGCCAGAGGAGAGGTTGGCAGATGTGGACATGAGGAAACTGAACATCCTTCTGAGCAGACACGAACAGTCCTCGGCTTTCTGCTTCCCGCATAACTGGCTGTGAGTTAGCTGTCGGTGCTTTGAATTCCTCATCTGTTCTTGTTGTACTTTTCTTCACGTGCCGTGTGCTTCCTCGTTGGGCATGAGGCTCTTTGGCATTAAGGTGGGGGAAGGGCCAAGAGTCTCCTGAGCAAAGTGACTATTTTGGGACCCATTGTAACTGCACCCTTCTAGTTGCAAGTGTAAAGTAGTGATGGGAGATGGGTTGAGGGCAGAACCGTGGGATACAGGAGCTGTAAAATGAAGAGACTACGCGACATTGCAGACGGAGATGCTGTTTTCTTTTTTTGCTTTTCTCCCCTCTGCTGGGTTTAGTACCAAGGAAAAAGAAGTCCCACGTCGGAGTCTACTGCCCTCATGCAATGGAAAGTGAGTGAGAGCAGCGAGCCTGTGAACATTGTTCATGCCAGGCAAGAGCCGTACATCTGGGAGTTGAGCAGAGGCCACTGTCACTGAGATAAGTGTCTGGTTTGGTGATTGCTCTGCTCACGGCTCAGCTCCTGGTAGGGACACCCCATTAGCAAGGTCTGGGTTTGTAAGAAAAGGTTCCTAACTAGTGGTTATGAAGGAGACAAGGTCCCCATTTTCAGGGGCTGGTCATTTCTCTGGCCAGGAGGGGTGTGTCCTCTGCAGCAGAAGGTTGGATCCAGGGGGAAGACTCCAGCTCGTGAGTTTCTTGACTCCCTCCCATGTTTTTTTCTCTGTCTCTCTCTCTCCTCTAATGTGTTGGCCAACACACACTGTCTGTCTGTCTGTCTCTCTCACTCTGTCTCTGTCCTTGCTGCTTCTTGTGCCGTCTCCCTTCATAGGACACGGATAGGAGTGCTAGGTGTGCATCCCCACAGGCTAGATCTCGGGAGCTATGAACCAATAGGAGGAGATGAAAATCATGCAGGGTATTGGGTGCTAGAGTGGAGCGGTGTCTGTGGATGTTGACTCAGTCTCTGTTCGAGTCGAGCGGATGTAGATGGGATGGGAGAGGGAAGCAGGGATGAGGGCAAGATTAAATGCACCAGTAGTGCTGTGTGTAGTGATGGTACTTACTTGACTTTATTAGTTTGCAGAGGAATCATCCAGGAGCCCTCACCGAACGAGAATATGCAGAAGTGGATGTGAGCAGCCTGGACATCCTTCTGAGGAGACCTCAACAGTCCTCAGGTTTCTGCCTTCTGCCTAACTGGCTGTGAGTAAGCGGTGAGTGCTTGGAATTTTTGTACTCACTGTAATTTTCTTCACAGGCCATTTCCTTCCTTGTTTGGTATGGGACACTGTGGGATTAAGGCTGGGGAAGAGACCAGAGTCATACTTGCCAACTTTCACTGGGTAGACAAGAACCCTGAATTCACAGTATTCCAAAAATCAAGCTAATCCTATTTCCAATAAGGCCAAAACAAGCCAATTCCTAAGAACCCCAGCACTCAATGACTAGATCTCTCTTGGCGTGCAGTCTGGGACTGTGGTGGGTCCGCTGTGCACCCCTGACTCTCTCCCCCCTTTGCCCCTGCTTGCCGGAAGCAGCAAGCTACAACGAGCAATAAGCTACAGGCCAAAACCAAGCCCGATTTGTATGTTTTATTTTCCCCCTTGAGATTTGGTGTGTGTGTGACCAGAGTCTGCTGTGCAAAGTGACTATTTCGGGTGTCGTTGCAAGGGGTGCTTTCTACTTGCAGTCCTACTGGTGTAATGGGAATAGGGTTGAGGGCGGAGCCCCACTGTGTGCGGGAGGGGAAAATAAGAGCCTACCCAAAGTTGCTGACTGAAAGGGTAACTGATTTGTTTTTCCCCCTTGTGCTGGGTTTAGTAGCAAGAGAAAAGAAGTCACAGGCCAGAGTCTACTGCCCTCGTGCAATGGAAAGAGAGCAAGAGCGATGAGTCTGCAAGCGTTGTTGATGCGACGCAGAAGGCGTCCATCTGGGAGCGGAACCGCCACCACTCTCCAATGAGATAAGTGTCTTCTTTGGTGATCGCTCTGCTCAAGGCCCATCTTGCTCCTGGTAGGGACGCCCCGTTAGCTGGGGCTGGGTTTGTAAGAAAAGGTTCCTGACTAGTTGTGGTTACAAGGGAGACGATGTCCCCATTTTCAGGGGCTGCTCATGTCTCTGGCTAGGACCAGTGTGTCCTCCGCAGCATATTAGATCCAGGGGGATGACTCCAGCTGGTGAGTTTCTTGACTCCCTTCCACGTTTTTCTCTCTCCTCTAATGTGTTGGCCAACACACACTCTGTTTGTCTGTCTGTCTCTCATTCTCTCTCTGTCCTTGCCCCTTCTTGTGCTGTCTTCCTTCATAGGACACGGGCAGGTGTGTTAGGTGTGCATCCCCACAGGCTAGGTCTTGTGAGCTATGAACAAGTAGGGGACTGAAATGATGCAGGGCAGTGGGCGCTAGAGTGAAGCGGTGACTGTGGGTGTTGACTGAGTCTCTGCTCTAGTGGGGCTGATGTGGGAGGCAGGGATGAGGGCAAGATTTCACGCACCAATTGAATTTTTTGTAGCGAGGGCTCTTGGTTGGCTTATTTGCTGCACTTGTAGAGGAATTGTCCAGGAGCAGCAGCCGGAGGAGAAATTGGCAGACGTGGGCCTGAGGAGCCTGGACGTTCTTCTAAGGAGACATGAACAGTCCTCAGCTTTCTGCCTCGTGCATAACTGGCTGTGGGTAAGTGGTCGGTGCTTGGAATTCCTCATCTGTACTTGCTGTGATTTTCTTCACACTTTGTTTGCTTCCTTGTTGGGTGTGGGGCTCTTTGGGATTAAGGCTGGGGAAGGGACCAGAGTCACAGTTGCTAACTTTCACTGGGGAAATGAACACCCCGACTTTGACAATAAGCCAAAAATCAAGATAAACCCATTTGAAAACAAGGCCAAAACAAGCCAATCCCTAAGAACCCCAACACTCAATGACTAGATCTCCCCTGGCGTGCAGTCTGGGACTGTGGTGGGCCCGCTGTGCACCTCAACTAGCCGTCCCCTTTGCTCCTCCTTGTCCGTGCTTGCTGGAAGCAAAAAGCTACAAGAAGCAATAAGTTACAAGGCAAAAAGAAGCACAATTTCTATGTGTTTTCCCCACAGGTTTGGTGTGTCTGACCAGAGTCATCTGTGCGGAGTCACTATTTCAGGTTTCGTCGCAAGGGGTGCTTTCTACTTGTAGTCATAAAGGCGTGATGGGAGGAGGGTTCAGGGCAGAGCCCCACCATGTGGGAGAGGCGAAAAGAAGCGGCTGCCCAACATTGCCAATTGAGATGGTGATTGACTTGTTTTTCCGCTGGATTTAGTACCAAGGGAAAAGAAGTGACAAGTCAGAGTCTACTGCCCTCATGCGATGGAAAACGAGCGAGAGTGATGGGACTGCGAGAATTATTGATGCCTTGAAAAAGCCGTCCAACTGGGAAGGGAACAGTCATCACTGTCAATGAGATAAGTGTCTGTTTTGGTGATTGCTCTGCTCACGGCCCACCTTGCTCCTGAAAGGGATGCCCCGTTTGCTGAGGCTGTGTTTGTAAGAAAAGGTTCCTGACTAGCTGTGGTTTGAGAGAGAGAGAGATGATCCCCATTTTTAGGGCCTGCTCAGTTTTCTCGTCAGGAGCAGTGTGTCCTACGCAGCAGAAGGTTACATCTAGGAGAATGAGTCCAGGTGGTGAATTGCTTGCCTTTCCCTCGTGTTTCTCTCTCTTTTCTCTAGTGTGTTGGCCAACACTCTTTCTCAATCTGTCCTTGCTTTTCCTTGTGCTGTCTCCCTTCTTAGGATATCGGCAGGCGAGCTAGGTGTGCACCCCCACAGGTTGTGTCTTGGGAGCCATAAAGAAGTAGGAGGGGACGAAAATCATGCGGGGCAGTCGGTGTGAGACTGGAGCGATGACTGTTGGTGTTGTGGGGCTAAGACAGATCGAAAGCGACGCAGGGAAGAGGGCCTTAATTGGGCTCTATGTAGTGCAGGAGTTCTCAAACTGGGGTTTAGGTCCTGTCAGGGGGCCGCAAGGTTGTTATTTGGGTGGTTGTGAAATGTCATCCTCCATCCTAAACATCACTTGGCTTCCAGCATTTATAATGCTGTTGAATATACAAAAAGTGTTTTTAATTTATAAGGGGAGGGTCACACTCAGAAGCTTTCTATGTAAAAGGGATCATCAGTACAAAAGGTTGAGAACCACTGGTGTAGTGATAGTTCTTGCTTGCCTTTATTAGTTTGCAGAGGAATTGTCCAGGAGTCTCAGCTGGAGAAGAAGCTGGCAGAAGTGGACCTGAATGGCCTGGACATCCTTCTAAGGAGACATGAACAGTCCTCAGCTTTCTGCATTCTCGATAACTGGCTATGAGTAAGAAGTCAGTGTTTTCAATTCCTTATCAGTACTCACTCTTGTTTCCTTCATAGGCCGTGTGCTTCCTCGTTGGGTACGAGGCTCTTTGGGATTAAGGCTGGGGAAGGGACAAGAGTCTCCTGAGCAAAGTGACTATTTTGGGTGCAGTTAAAATGGGTCCCTTCTAGTTGCAGTTGTAAAGTAGTAATGGGAGATAGGTTGAGGGCGGAGCTGTGGGATACGGGAGATGTGAAATGAAGAGACTACGTGATATTGCAGACGGAGATGGTAATTTTATTTTTTTTTCTTCCTTTTACTTCTTCCTTGGTACTAAACCCAGCAGTCACACATCAGAGTCTACTGTCCTCATGCGATGGAAAGTGAGTGAGAGCAGCGAGCCTGTGAGCATTGTTCATGTCAGGCAACAGCCGTCAATGTGGGGGTCGAGCAGACGCCACTGTCAGTGAGATAAGTGTCTGTTTTGCTGAGGGTTCTGCTCACGACCCATATGAGTTTCTTGCCTTTCTCTCTCTCTCTCTCTCACTCTCTTCTCTAGTGTGTTGGCCAACAATCTGTCTCTGTCCTTGCCTCTCCTTGTGCTGTCTCCCTTCATAGAACACGGGCAGGAGTGCTAGGTGTGCATCCCCACAGGCTAGGTCTCAGGAGCTATGAACAAATAGGAGGAGATGAAAATCATGCAGGATATTGGGCGCTAGAGTGGAGCGGTGTCTGTGGATCTTGACTCAGTCTCTGTTCATCGAGTCGAATCGTCCAGGAGCCCCAGCCGGATGAGAATGTCAGAAGTGGACCTCAGCAGCCTGGACATCCTTCTAAGGAAATAAGAATAGTCCTCAGGTTTCTGCCTTCTGCATAACTGGCTGTGAGTAAGGGCTCAGTGCTTTGAACTCAGTCATCTGTACTCACTGTAGTATTCTTCATTGACCATGTGGTTTCTTGTTGGGTACAGGGCTCTGTGGGATTAAGGGTGAGGAGGGGCCAGAGTCTGCTGTGCAGAGTGACTCTGTGGGGTGTTGTTGTAAGAGGTGCTTTGTACTTTTAGTCCTAAAGGTGTAATGGGTAGAGGGCGGAACCCCGCCGTGCGTGAGAGGGGGGGAAAAGAAGAGCCTACGAGACATTTTTGACTGAGACGGTAGCTTACTTGTTTTATCCCCTGGTTTTAGAACCAAGGAAAAAGACGTCACATGTCAAAGTCTACTGCCCTTATGAGTGAGCGTGACGAGACTGCGAGCGTTGTTGGTGCCAGGCAGGAGCCATCCATCTGGGAGCAGAACAGCTGCTACTATCACTGAGATAAGTATCTGTTTTGCTGAGGGTTCTGCTCACGGCCCACCTGGCTACAGGTAGAGACACCCCGTTAGGTGGAGTGGGTTTGTAAGAAAAGGTTCCTGACTAGCTGTGGTTTTGAGGGAGACACGGTCCCCATTTTCAGGGGCTGATTTCTCTGGCCAGGATCGGTGTGTCCTCGGCAGGAGAGGGTTAGATCCATGAGGGATGACTCCAGGTGGTGAGTTGCTTGCCTTCCTCCTCTGTTTCTCTCTCTTTCTTCTCTAGTCTACTCTACTGTGTTGGCCAACACACTCTCTCTCTCTCTCGGCTGTCTCCCTTCATAGGGCACGGGCAGGAGTGCTACGTGTGCATCCCCTCAGGCTAGGTCTCGGGAGTTATGAACAAGTAGGAAGGGACAAAAATCATGCATCGTAGTGGGCGCTAGAGTGGAGGGGTGACTGTGGATGTTGACTGTCTCTCTTCAAGTGGGCCTGATGTAGATAGGATGGGAGAGGGAGGCAGGGATGAGGGCAAGATTACCTGCACCAATTGAATTTTGTGTAGTGATGGCTCTTGCTTCGCTCATTTCCTGCGCTTGCAGAGGAATTGTCCAGGAGCAGCAGCTGAAGGAGAAAATGGCAGACGCGGACCTGAAGAGCCTGGACATCCTTCTAAGCAGACATGAATGGTCCTCAGATTTCTGCCTCCCGCACAACTGGCTGTGAGTAAGCGGTCAGTGCTTGGAATCCCTCATCTGTACTGGCTCCGGTTTTGTTCAGAGGCTCTGAATTTCCTCATTGGACACGGTGCTCTGTGGGATTCAGACGAGGCAAAGGCACAAGTCTCCTGTGCAGAGTGAGTATCTTGGATGTAGGTGCAGTGAGCTGCTTTTTAGTTGTAGTGCTAAAGCTGTAATGGGAGGAGGGTTGAGGGCGGAGCCCTGAGGTGTGGTAGATGGGAGAAGAAGAACCTATGCACGTTGCAGAGTGAGATGCTAACTGATTGGTTTTTCCCCCTAGTGCTGGGTTTAGTACCAAGAGTCCACTCAGCACATGCCATGGAAAGGGAGCGAGAGCTGGGAGATTCTAAGCATTGTTGATGCCAGGGAAGAGCCATCCAGCTGGGAGTGGAGCAAGGACCACTGTCAGTGAGATAAGTGTCTTGTTAGGTGACGGCTCTGCTGTGGTTACGAGGGAGACAAGGTCCCTATTTTCAGGGGCTGCTCAGTCCTCTGGCCAGTACCGGTGTGTCCTCTGCAGCGGAAGGTTGGATCCAGGAGGATGACTCCAGGTGACAAGTTGCTTGCCTTCCTCCCGTGTTTCTCATTTTCTCGCTCTCTGTCTCTTTAGTGTGTTGGCCAACGCTCTCTTAATCTGTCCTTTCCTTGTGCCGTCTCCCTTCTTAGGACACAGGCAGGCCTGCGAGATGTGCATCTCCACAGGTTAGGTCTTGAAAGCCCTGAAGTAGTAGGAGGGGACGAAAACCATGAGGGGTAGTGGGTGCGAGAGTGGAGCAGTGACTGTCAGTGTTTTAATCGGTCTCTGTTCAAGTGGGCCTGATGTAGATGGGTGGAAGAGGGAGGCAGGATTGAGGGCAACATTTCAAGCACCATTAGAACTGTGTGTAGAGATGGCGCATGCTTGGCTTTTGCAGCTGCATTTCCAGAGGAATTGTCCAGGAGCTCGAGCCGAAGGAGAAACTGGCAGAGGTGGATCTGAGCAGCTTGGACACGGTTCTAACCAGACAGGAACAGTCCTCAGCTTTCTGCCTTCTGAACAACTGCCTGTGAGTAAGCGGTCAGTGCTTTCAATTCCTTATCTGTACTCGCTGTAGTTTACTTCACAGGCCTTGTGCTTCCTCGCTGGGTACAGGACACTGTGGTATTAAGGCTGGGGAAGGGACAAGGGTCTCCTGAGCAAAGTGACTATTTTGGGTGCAGTTACAATGGATCCCTTCTAGTTGCAGATGTAAAGTAGTAATAAAAGATGGTTTGATGGCGGAGCCGTGGAATATGGGAGATGAAGAAACTACGTGACATTGCCGATGGAGATGCTAATTTGTTTTTCTCTCCTCTGCTGGGTTTAGTACCAAGGAAAAATAAGTCACATGTCAGAGTCTACTGCCCTCATGCAATGGAAAGTGAGTGAGAGCAGCGAGCCTGTGAGCATTGTTCATGCCAGGCAAGAGCCGTTCATTTGGGAGCCAAGCAGATCCCACTGTCAGTGAGATAGGTGTCTGTTTTGCTGAGGGTTCTGTTAACAGCCCATCTGACTCCAGGTACAGACGCTGGGGTTGGTTTGTCAGAAGAGTTTCCTGACTAGCTGGGGATACAAGGGAGACAAGGTCCCCATTTTCAGGGGCTTGTCATTGCTCTGTTCACAAGCAATGTGTCCTCCGCAGGAGAAGGTTGGATCCAGGAGGATGACTCCAGATGGTGAGTTACTTGCCTTTCTCGTGTGTGTGTGTCTCTCTCTCTCTCACTCTTTTTTCTCTAGTGTGTTGGCCAACACTCTCTTTCTCTCTGTCTCTGTCCTTGCCTCTCCTTGTGCCGTCTCCCTTCATAGAACAGGGGCAGGAGTGCTAGGTGTGCATCCCCACAGGCTTGGTCTCGGGAGCTATGAACAAGTAGGAGGGGATGAAAATCATGCAGGATAGTGGGCGCTAGAGTGAGGCAGTGTCTGTGGATGTTGACTCAGTCTCTGTTCATTGAGTCCGGTGGATATAGATGGAATGGGAGAGGGAGGCAGGGATGAGGACATTCATAGAGCTCTGTGTAATGATGGTCCTTGCTTGGCTTTATTAGTTTGCAGAGGAATCGTCCGGGAGCCCTCGCCGGAGCAGAATATTCAGAAGTGGATCTGAGAAGCCTGGACCTCCTTCTAAGGAGACATGAATAGTCCTCGGGTTTCTGCATAACTGGCTGTTCCTCATCTGTACTTGCTGTAGTTTTCTTCACAGGCCGTGTGCTTCCTCCTTGGGTACGGGGCTCTGTGGCTGGGGAGGGCCCAGAATCTGCTCTGCGGAGTGACTGTTGGGTGCCATTAAGAGGGCCAATGCAGAGAGGAGAAAAGGGGCCTGAACCCTGATTACAGGGCGGTCACCCTTTCTTTAGTAAAATACTCCTCCTTTAAACTCGGTGCGGGGGGAAGTCCCCAATGTGAAAAGATCTGGAAATGAACGGGTAAGGGAGGGATCCTGCTGAGTGTCTCCTTTCCGATCAATCCTCCATCTCTTAGCGACACCCTTCCGGACTTACCTTCCTACCTCACCAAGAAAATAACTTGGTGCTCCCTAACTTTTACCAGAAAAGACCCCTCTTCCTTGTGACGCAGTCCTGTTAGTAGGGTTAGGTGCACCCACGGGCTGGCTCTGAATACCACCGCATGTGCTTACAACACCTGAACATTAACACATTTCAGAAAGGATAGCCACATCAATCCCTTCGGACGTAGTCCTAGGAATCTCCTCTGTCTATCTCCAAAGAGACACAAGGCCTGGAATTTGGACACAGCTGAGGGAGCTGTCCGAATGTCTACAGTTGAACACTCATCAGTGTGACGGTGTGTTTCTTGTGCACAAGAAAACAAAGGGTTAAAGTTGTGGTTGGTTGAGCGGTGTAAATTGGGCAGGGCAAAAGGACTTGAGGAAGGATGAGGTGGAAGTGAGGGTCTGAAAGGAGTCCCCCACCTCACCTGTTCATTTCTAGACAGAGTGACATTTGCATGGTTGGGCCATTTCTTGGCTGTTTTGAGAAAAGGGGTGCATTTTCCCACAGCTTCCACCATCCCCTTACAGCTGCCCCTTTGCCACACTATGTTGCATCTGACCTGGATAGGCCGCAAGTAAGATTTCATTTCAAATCTCAAAAAAGTCCAGTAGAAATAATTGTGGGGGAATTTCCTGTCACTAAGAGAAACAGAAGCTCAAGCCTTCTCAAGGGGTGGGGTGTCGCTCAGCCACAGGCAGAAAAAGGCTCCCCTAGTTTAAGCGTGCGAGGGATAAGACCTTACAGCCTGGTTACAGGGCAGTCATTTTGCCGGGCGTGTCAAAGTGACCTGTGGTTTAATTGGCTTGGCAAAGGAGACCCAAACCTTCCTTACAGGGTGGTCCTTAAGCCAGGGGCGTTCGAATGGGGCATAGAGAAAAGCACTGTAAAGGAGAGACCTCCCTTCCCCCAGGAGAGCGTGGTCTCATTGCCCAGCAAGTGCCAGCGGCCCAAGAGGAGCTAGAAAGGGGAGACCTGCACCCTTCTCACAGGGATTGGTCAGTGGCAAAGAGCGTTTTAAAGGCTAGGTCCTAAGGAGCTCAAAGCCACAGAGACCTTGTGGTGATCTGCGTGTAATGTAATATCTCATTGTAAGGTGACGAGGCCAGCAAGAGTTAATTAACTCTCAAAGAATCAGAGGGGTAGCCGTGTTAGTCTGGTTCTGTAGAAGCAGCAAAGAATCCTGTGGCACCTTATAGACTAACAGAAGTTTTGCAGCATGAGCTTTCGTGGGTGAATACCCACTTCTTCAGATGCAAGTGGGTGAATACCCACTTCTTCGGATAACTCACAAACTGACCTTGACCCATGGCCAAACTTTAAAGACTGGTTAGGAAGATCTGTAAAGGAATAGAGGTTTGAAATGCAGCCTGCATTGTTAGAGATAGAAGGGTAAATGTTAGCTCCGGTCTTGTCTATTGCTATAGCTGTGATTCAAAGATCAAAAAAGCAATATTAACATTTCGGAAGACACTGGAGTGAGATAACGTTATTGTCTATATCAGGGGTCAGCAACCTTTCACAAGTGGTGTGCTGAGTCTTCATTTAGTCACTCTAAAATTTATTACTGGCACGCGAAACCTTAATGTTTTTCAGAAGGTCTCTTTAGTTTCTAGGTCTATATATTATATAACTAGTGTTGTATTGTAAAATAAACAAGGTTTTCAAAATGTTTAAGTAGCTTCATTTAAAATTAAATTAAAATGTTGATCTTACACCGCTGGCCTGCTCAACCTGCTGCTGGTCCGGGGTTTTGTTCCACTAGGCCGCCAGCAGGCTGTGCGGGGCCCTGCCCACAGACAGAGGGTAGCTACCTTCTCCCTGGTTCTGGCCCATTCTCTTCCTCTCTCTGCACTGAGCTGAGGGTGGGAGTGGACCAAGCACAAGGCTGGGGCTGAAGGGTCTGGCCCAGGAGCTAGAATGAGGGAGGTGGCTCAGGGTTGGGGCAGGAGGTCTGGGTGTGGGGGCACTTAGCTGGGCAGCTCCCATTTGGTGTGAGGGGTGCAGGTGGGAATGTGAGTGGGGGTGCAGGCGCTCCTCTTTGGTGCTCAGGGTGGGGGTGGGGATGTGCAGGGGTGCAAGATTCAGGGCAGAGGACTGGGGCCATGTGAGGGGGGGTGCAGGTATCAGGGCTGGGTATGTGTGGGGGTGCCAGAGTCAGGGCTGGGGTCGGGGGGGGGGTGAAGGAGTCAACAGAGGGCTGGGTGTGTATGAGGGAGGTACAGGGCTCAGGGCAGGGGCCTGTGTGTGTGTTGGGGGGTGTCAGGGTTCAGGGCAGAGGGCTGGGTGACTGCCCCCCTCAGAACCTCCAACCCCCTCTGCTCCTTGTCCCCTGACTATCCCCTCCTGGGACCCCTGCCCCTAACTGCCCCCCAGAACCCTATCCCCTATCTAAGCCTCCCTGTTCTTGTCCCCTGACTGCCCCCGTAGGAGCCTACCCCCTACCTGTCCCCTGACTGCCCCAACCCTTATCCACACCCCCACCCCCTGACAGGACCCCCAGAACTCCTGAGCCATACAACCCTTCTCCTGACAGCCCCTCCCCAAACTCCTGATTCATCCAACCCCCCGAGTTCCTTGTCCCCTCACTGCCCCCCTAGGAGTCTACCCCCTACCTGTCCCCTGACTGCCCTAACCCTTATCCACACCCCGAGATAGACCCCCGGACTCCCACGCCCCATCCAACCACTCCCCACCCCCGACAGGACCCCCAGCACTCCCAACCCGTACAACCCTCCCCCTGCTCCCTGCCTGCCGCAACCCCCTCGACACCCCTGCCTCCTAAGAGACCCCACAAACTCCTGACTCATCTAACCCCCTCAGCTCCTTGTCCCCTGACCACCTCCTCCAGAGACCCCCCCCACACTAACTGTCCCCTGACCACCTCCTCCAGAGACCCCCCCCACACTAACTGTCCCCTGACCCTGTTCCCTGTCTGCTGCCTCCAGAGACCCCCAACCCTAGCCACCCCCCCAGGATCCCACCCCCTATCCAACCAACCCTGTTCCCTGACTGCCCCCACCCCTTACCAAAGCCCCCCAGCACCAGATCCCCTTACCATGAGCCTATGCTGCCCCATGGGAGCGCGCAGCCCCGGACCCAGAGCTCTGCGCGTGGCGGCAGGGATCTGGGGGAGGGGCTGGGGGCTTGCTGTGCTCGGCCCGGTGCTCCAGCCTGGGAGCGCGGACCCTGTGGCTTGCCGTGCTGGCAGGATTTTTAATGGCACCCTGGAGTCCTGGCAGGCAGCCGCGTGCCATTGAAAATCGGCTCCAGTGACATCTTTGGCACGCGGCTGCCAGAGGTTGCTGACCCCTGACCTAGTGTCTCTGTGGCTCCATGAGGGAAATAACTAGTGAGACCGTGTGGCCATGTGGGGTAATGCGCTGAGCAGTTCCTGCATGGAGCAATAATGACACCGTGTGGCCACGCAGGATAATGCACAGACCATTTCTCATGGAGCAACAGTGACACTGTGTGGCCACGCAGGGAAATGCACAGAGCATTTCTCTCGGAGGAACAGACACACCATTACCCTGCGTGGGCACACGGTGTCACTGTAGCTCCAGGAAGGAACTGCTCTGTGCATTACCTTTCGTGGCCACACGGTGTCTCTGTTGCTCCATATAGGAAATGCTCTATGCATTACCCTACTTGGCCACACGGTGTCACTGTTCCTCTAAGAGAAATGCTCTGTGCATTACCCTGCGTGGCTACATGGTGTCACTGTAGCTACACGCAGGAACTGTTCTGTGCATTATCCTGTGTGGCCACGTGCTGTCCCTGTTGCACCGTGAGAAACCCCATGTGCATTAGCCTCATGGCCACACGGTGCCCCGCTTGCTTCATGAGAAATACTCTGTGCATTACCCTGCGTGGCCACATGGTATCCCTTTTGCTCCATGCAGGAACTACTCTGTGCATTACCCCACTTGGCCACACGGTGTCACTGTTCATCTGAGAGAAATGCTCTGTGCATTACCCTGCGTGGCCACATGGTTTCACTGTTGCACCGTGAGAAATCCCATGTGCATTACCCAGCATGGCCACACGGTGTCACTGTAGATACATGCGGGAACTGTTCTGTGCATTACCCTGCATGGCCACACGGTGTCACTGTAGCTGCACGCAGGAACTGCTCTGTGCATTACCCATCGTGGCCACATGGTGTCACTGTTGCTCCATGAGAAATGGTCTGTGCATTACCCTGCAGGGCCACATAGTGTCACTGTTGCTCCATGCAGAAACTGCTCTGTGAATTTCCCTGCGTGGCCACAGGGTGTCACTGTTGCTCCGTGAGAAATCCCATGTGCATTACCCTGCGTGGCCACATGGTGTCACTGTTGTTCCGTGAGAAATCCCATGTGCATTACATTGCGTGGCCACATGGTGTCACTGTAGCTGCACGCAGGAACTGCTCTGTCCATTACTCTGCGTGGCCACACGGTGTCACTGTTGCTCCATGCAGGAACTGCTCTGTGCATTACCCGTTGTGGCCACAGGGTGTCACTGTTGCGCCGTGAGAAATCCCATGTGCATTACCCTGCGTGGCCACATGGTGTCACTGTTGTTCCGTGAGAAATCCCATGTGCATTACCCTGCGTGGCCACATGGTGTCACTGTAGCTGCACGCAGGAACTGCTCTGTGCATTACCCTCCGTGGCCACATGGTGTCACTGTTGATCCATGCAGGAACTGCTCTGTGCATTACCCTACTTGGTCACACGGTGTCACTGTAGCAACATGCAGGAACTCTTCTGTGCATTACCCTACTTGGCCACACGGTGTCACTGTAGCTGCACGCAGGAACTGCTCTGTGAATTACCCGTCGTGGCCACATGGTGTCACTGTTGCTCCATGAGAAATGGTCTGTGCATTACCCTGCGTGGCCACACGGTGTCACTGTTGCTCCAAGAGAAATACTCTGTGCATTACCCTGCGTGGCCACACGGTGTCACTGTAGCTGCACGCAGGAACTGCTCTGTGCATTACCCGTCGTGGCCACACAGTGTCACTGTTGATCCATGCAGGAACTGTTCTGTGCATTACCCTGCGTGGCCAAACGGTGTCACTGTTGCTCCATGCAGAAACTGCTCTGTGAATTTCCCGGCGTAGCAACACGGTGTCACTGTTGCTCCGTGAGAAAAACTCTGTTCATTACCCTGCGTGGCCACATGGTGTCACTGTTGCTCCATGCAGGAACTACTCTGTGCATTACCCTGCGTGGCCACACGGTGTCACTGTTGCTCTGAGAGAAATGCTCTGTGCATTACCCTCCGCGGCCACACGGTGTCTCTGTTGCTCCATGAGATATCGTCTGTGCATTACCCTTCATGGCCACATGGTGTCACTGTTGCTCAATATAGGAAATGGTCTATGCATTACCCTACTTGGCCACATGGTGTCACTGTTCCTCTGAGAGAAATGCTCTGTGCATTACCCTGCCTGGCCACATGGTGTCACTCTTGTGCCGTGAGAAATCCCATGTGCATTAGCCTCGTGGCCATACGGTGTCCCGCTTCTCCATGAGAAATACTCTGCGCATTACCCTGCGTGGTCACACGATGTCACTGTGGCTTCGTGCAGGAACTGCTCTGTGCATTACCCGTCGTGGCCACATGGTGTCACTGTTGCTCCATGAGAAATGGTCTGTGAATTTCCCTGCGTGGCCACAGGGTGTCACTCTTGCTCCATGCAGAAACTGCTCTGTGAATTTCCCTGCGTGGCCACAGGGTGTCACTGTTGCTCCGTGAGAAATCCCATGTGGATTACCCTGCATGGCCACATGGTGTCACTGTTGTTCCGTGTTAAATCCCATGTGCATTACCCTGCGTGGCCACATGGTGTCACTGTAGCTGCACGCAGGAACTGCTTTGTGCATTATCCTTCGTGGCCACATGGTGTCACAGTTGCTCCATGCAGGAACTGCTCTGTGCATTACCCTACGTGGCCACACGGTGTCACTATTCCTCCGTGAGAAATGCTCTGTGCATTACCCTTCATGGCCACACGGTGTCACTGTTCCTCTGAGAGAAATGCTTTGTGCATTACCCTGTGGGGCCACATGGTGTCACTGTAGCTACATGCGAGAACTGTTCTGTGCATTACCCTGCGTGGCCACACGGTGTCACTGTTGATCCATGCAGGAACTGTTCTGTGCATTACCCTGCGTGGCCACACGGTGTCACTGTTGCTCCATGCAGGAACTGCTCTGTGCATTACCCGTCGTGGCCACAGGATGTCACTGTTGCTCCGTGAGAAATCCCATGTGCATTACCCTGCGTGGCCACATGGTGTCACTGTTGTTCCGTGAGAAATCCCATGTGCATTACCCTGCGTGGCCACATGGCAGGGGCTGCTCTACAAATTTGGCCGCCCCAAGCAATCATGCCCGGGAGGCGCCCCCGAGACGCGGGAGCAGCGGAACTGCCGCGGGCATGACTGCGGAGGGTCCGCTGGTCGCGCGGCTCAGCTGGATCTCTGCAGCTGCCGGCGGTTCGCTGGTCCGGCGGCTCCGGTTGAGCTGCCGCAGTCATGCCTGCGGGAGGTCCAGTAGAGCCGCGGGACCAGCGAACCGTCCGCAGTAATGCCTGCGGCAGGTCCGGTTGTCCCCAGGCTCCAGTGGACCTCCCGCAGGCATGACTGCGGCTGGTCCACCGGCCCAGCCTGCCGCCCCCCTGGGAAAGGGCCGCCCCAGGCGGGTGCTTGCCCCGCTGGGCTCTAGAGTCGCCCCTGCCACATGGTGTCACTGTAGCTGCACGCAGGAACTGCTCTGTGCATTACCCTCCGTGGTCACATGGTGTCACTGTTGCTCCATGCAGGAACTGCTCTGTTCATTACCCTACTTGGCCACACGGTATCACTGTAGCAACATGCAGGAACTGTTCTGTGCATTACCCTACTTGGCCACACGGTGTCACAGTTGCTCCATGAAGGAACTGTTCTGTGCATAACCCTGCGTGGCCACACGGTGTCACTGTTGCTCCGTGAGAAATCCCATGTGCATTACCCTGCGTGGCCACATGGTGTCACAGTTGCTCCATGCAGGAACTGCTCTGTGCATTACTATGCGTGGCCACACGCTGTCACTGTTGCTCCGTGAAAAGTGCTTTGTACATTACCCTTCGTGGCCACATGGTGTCACAGTTGCTCCATGCAGGAACTGCTCTGTGCATTACCCTACGTGGCCACACGGTGTCACTATTCCTCCATGAGAAATGCTCTGTGCATTACCCTTCATGGCCACACGGTGTCACTGTTCCTCTGAGAGAAATGCTTTGTGCATTACCCTGCGGGGCCACATGGTGTCACTGTAGCTACATGCGAGAACTGTTCTGTGCATTACCCTGCGTGGCCACACGGTGTCACTGTTGATCCATGCAGGAACTGTTCTGTGCATTATCCTGCGTGGCCACACGGTGTCACTGTTGCTCCATGCAGGAACTGCTCTGTGCATTACCCTACGTGGCCACAAGGTGTCACTATTCCTCCGTGAAAAATGCTCTGTGCATTACCCTTCATGGCCACACGGTGTCACTGTTCCTCTGAGAGAAATGCTTTGTGCATTACCCTACGGGGCCACATGGTGTCACTGTAGCTACATGCGAGAACTGTTCTGTGCATTACCCTGCGTGGCCACACGGTGTCACTGTTGATCCATGCAGGAACTGTTCTGTGCATTACCCTGCGTGGCCACACGGTGTCACTGTTGCTCCATGCAGAAACTGCTCTGTGAATTTCCAGGCGTAGCAACACGGTGTCACTGTTCCTCTGAGAGAAATGCTCTGTGCATTACCCTTCGTGGCCACACGGTGTCACTATTCCTCCGTGAGAAATGCTCTGTGCATTACCCTTCATGGCCACACGGTGTCACTGTTCCTCTGAGAGAAATGCTTTGTGCATTACCCTGCGGGGCCACATGGTGTCACTGTAGCTACATGCGAGAACTGTTCTGTGAATTTCCCGGCGTAGCAACACGGTGTCACTGTTGCTCCGTGAGAAAAACTCTGTCCATTACCCTGCGTGGCCACACGGTGTCTCTGTTGCTCCATGAGATATGGTCTGTGCATTACCCTTCATGGCCACATGGTGTCACTGTTGCTCAATATAGGAAATGGTCTATACATTACCCTTCATGGCCACACGGTGTCACTGTTCCTCTGAGAGAAATGCTCTGTGCATTACCGTGCCTGGCCACATGGTGTCACTCTTGCGCCGTGAGAAATCCCATGTGCATTAGCCTCGTGGCCACACGGTGTCCCGCTTCCTCCATGAGAAATACGCTGTGCATTACCCTGCGTGGTCACACGATGTCACTGTGGCTTCATGCAGGAACTGCTCTGTGCATTACCCGTCGTGGCCACATGGTGTCACTGTTGCTCCATGCAGAAACTGCTCTGTGAATTTCCCTGCGTGGCCACAGGGTGTCACTCTTGCTCCGTGAGAAATCCCATGTGCATTACCCTGCGTGGCCACATGGTGTCACTGTAGATACATGCGGGAACTGTTCTGTGCATTACCCTGCGTGGCCACACGGTGTCACTGTAGCTGCACGCAGGAACTGCTCCTGTGCATTACCCGTCGTGGCTACATGGTGTCACTGTTGCTCCGTGAGAAATCCCATCTGCATTACCCTGCGTGGCCACATGGTGTCACTGTTGTTCCGTGAGAAATCCCATGTGTATTACCCGTCGTGGCCACATGGTGTCACTGTTGCTCCATGAGAAATGGTCTGTGCATTACCCTGCGTGGCCACACGGTGTCACTGTTGCTCCAAGAGAAATACTCTGTGCATTACCCTGCGTGGCCACACGGTGTCACTGTAGCTGCACGCAGGAACTGCTCTGTGCATTACCCGTTGTGGCCACACGGTGTCACTGTTGATCCATGCAGGAACTGTTCTGTGCATTACCGTGCCTGGCCACATGGTGTCACTGTAGATACATGCGGGAACTGTTCTGTGCATTACCCTGCGTGGCCACACGGTGTCACTGTAGCTGCACGCAGGAACTGATCCTGTGCATTACCCGTCGTGGCCACATGGTGTCACTGTTGCTCCATGCAGGAACTGCTCTGTGCATTACCCGTCATGGCCACACGATGTCACTGTTGCTCCATGCAGGAACTGCTCTGTGCATTACCCTTCGAGACCACACGGTGTCACTGTTCCACTGAGAGAAATGCTCTGTATTACGCTGCGTGGCCACATGATGTCACTGTAGCTCTATGCATGAACTGTTCTGTGCATTACCGTTCGTGGCCACATGATGTCACTGTAGCTTCATGCAGGAACCGTTCTGTTCATAACCCTGCGTGGCCACACGGTGTTACTCTTGCTCCATGAGAAATGCTCTGATCATTACCCTGCGTGGGCACACGGTGTCACTGTAGCTAAATGCAGGAACTCTTCTGTTCATTACCCTTCGTGGCCACATGATGTCACTGTTCCTCTGAGAGAAATGCTTTGTGCATTACCCTGCGTGGCCACATGGTGTCACTGTTGTGCTGTGAGAAATCCCATGTGCATTACCCTCATGGCCGCACGGTGTCACACTTGCTCCATGAGAAATACTCTGTGCATTACCCTGCGTAGCCACACGGTGTCACTGTAGCTGCACGCAGGAACTGCTCTGTGCATTACCAAACGTGGCCACACCATGTCACTGTAGCTCCATGCAGGAATGGTCTGTGAATTTCCCTGCGTGGCCACACGGTGTCACTCTTGCTCCGTGAGAAATTCCATGTTCATTACCCTCGTGGCCACACGGTGTCACGCTTGCTCCAGGAGAAATACTCTGTGCATTATCCTGTGTGGCCACACGGTGTCACTGTAGCTGCACGCAGGAACTGCTCTGTGCATTACCCATCGTGGCCACATGATGTCACTGTTGCTCCATGAGATATGGTCTGTGCATTACCCTTCATGGCCACATGGTGTCACTGTTGCTCAATATAGGAAATGGTCTATACATTACCCTTCATGGCCACACGGTGTCACTGTTCCTCTGAGAGAAATGCTCTGTGCATTACCGTGCCTGGCCACATGGTGTCACTCTTGCGCCGTGAGAAATCCCATGTGCATTAGCCTCGTGGCCACACGGTGTCCCGCTTCCTCCATGAGAAATACGCTGTGCATTACCCTGCGTGGTCACACGATGTCACTGTGGCTTCATGCAGGAACTGCTCTGTGCATTACCCGTCGTGGCCACATGGTGTCACTGTTGCTCCATGCAGAAACTGCTCTGTGAATTTCCCTGCGTGGCCACAGGGTGTCACTCTTGCTCCGTGAGAAATCCCATGTGCATTACCCTGCGTGGCCACATGGTGTCACTGTAGATACATGCGGGAACTGTTCTGTGCATTACCCTGCGTGGCCACACGGTGTCACTGTAGCTGCACGCAGGAACTGCTCCTGTGCATTACCCGTCGTGGCTACATGGTGTCACTGTTGCTCCGTGAGAAATCCCATCTGCATTACCCTGCGTGGCCACATGGTGTCACTGTTGTTCCGTGAGAAATCCCATGTGTATTACCCGTCGTGGCCACATGGTGTCACTGTTGCTCCATGAGAAATGGTCTGTGCATTACCCTGCGTGGCCACACGGTGTCACTGTTGCTCCAAGAGAAATACTCTGTGCATTACCCTGCGTGGCCACACGGTGTCACTGTAGCTGCACGCAGGAACTGCTCTGTGCATTACCCGTTGTGGCCACACGGTGTCACTGTAGATACATGCAGGAACTGTTCTGTGCATTACCCTGCGTGGCCACACGGTGTCACTGTAGATACATGCGGGAACTGTTCTGTGCATTACCCTGCGTGGCCACACGGTGTCACTGTAGCTGCACGCAGGAACTGCTCCTGTGCATTACCCGTCGTGGCTACATGGTGTCACTGTTGCTCCGTGAGAAATCCCATCTGCATTACCCTGCGTGGCCACATGGTGTCACTGTTGTTCCGTGAAAAATCCCATGTGTATTACCCGTCGTGGCCACATGGTGTCACTGTTGCTCCATGAGAAATGGTCTGTGCATTACCCTGCGTGGCCACACGGTGTCACTGTTGCTCCAAGAGAAATACTCTGTGCATTACCCTGCGTGGCCACACGGTGTCACTGTAGCTGCACGCAGGAACTGCTCTGTGCATTACCCGTTGTGGCCACACGGTGTCACTGTTGATCCATGCAGGAACTGTTCTGTGCATTACCGTGCCTGGCCACATGGTGTCACTGTAGATACATGCGGGAACTGTTCTGTGCATTACCCTGCGTGGCCACACGGTGTCACTGTAGCTGCACGCAGGAACTGATCCTGTGCATTACCCGTCGTGGCCACATGGTGTCACTGTTGCTCCATGCAGGAACTGCTCTGTGCATTACCCGTCATGGCCACACGATGTCACTGTTGCTCCATGCAGGAACTGCTCTGTGCATTACCCTTCGAGACCACACGGTGTCACTGTTCCACTGAGAGAAATGCTCTGTATTACGCTGCGTGGCCACATGATGTCACTGTAGCTCTATGCATGAACTGTTCTGTGCATTACCGTTCGTGGCCACATGATGTCACTGTAGCTTCATGCAGGAACCGTTCTGTTCATAACCCTGCGTGGCCACACGGTGTTACTCTTGCTCCATGAGAAATGCTCTGATCATTACCCTGCGTGGGCACACGGTGTCACTGTAGCTAAATGCAGGAACTCTTCTGTTCATTACCCTTCGTGGCCACATGATGTCACTGTTCCTCTGAGAGAAATGCTTTGTGCATTACCCTGCGTGGCCACATGGTGTCACTGTTGTGCTGTGAGAAATCCCATGTGCATTACCCTCATGGCCGCACGGTGTCACACTTGCTCCATGAGAAATACTCTGTGCATTACCCTGCGTAGCCACACGGTGTCACTGTAGCTGCACGCAGGAACTGCTCTGTGCATTACCAAACGTGGCCACACCATGTCACTGTAGCTCCATGCAGGAATGGTCTGTGAATTTCCCTGCGTGGCCACACGGTGTCACTCTTGCTCCGTGAGAAATTCCATGTTCATTACCCTCGTGGCCACACGGTGTCACGCTTGCTCCAGGAGAAATACTCTGTGCATTATCCTGTGTGGCCACACGGTGTCACTGTAGCTGCACGCAGGAACTGCTCTGTGCATTACCCATCGTGGCCACATGATGTCACTGTTGCTCCATGCAGGAACTGCTCTGTGAATTACCCTTCGTGGCCACACGGTGTCACTGTTCCACTGAGAGAAATGCTCTGTGCATTACCCTGCGTGGCCACATGGTGTCACTGTGGCTCCATGCAGGAACTGTTCTGTGTATTACCCTTCGTGGCCACATGGTGTCACTGTTCCTCTGAGAGAAATGCTCAGTGCATTACCCTTCGTGGCCACACGGTGTCAGTGCAGCCGTCACTGTGTCTTACGAGGTTCCAGGGGCCCTCGCAGCCCTGTTTCCAGAATGTAGGCGTCCCGATGGTGCTTAGGGGATTTGGAGGGGCCCCCCAGCACTCTCTCCGCTGCTGCAAGTGTCCCGGGGGGCCTGAGGGGGTTCCGGAGGGGCCCCCAGGCCTCTCTCCAGGCTGTAGGTGTCCCAGGGGGTTTAGGCGGTTCGGGGGGGCCCCAGCCCTCTCACCAGGCTGTAGGGGTTCCACGGGGTATTATGGGGTTCTGGGGGGGCCTCCAGCCCACTCTCTAGGCTGTAGGTGTCCTGGGGGTGCTTAGGGGGTTCTGGGGGACTCCCCAGTCCTCTCTCCTGGCTGTAGGGGTCCCAGGGGGCTGAGGGGGTTCTGGGGGGGCTCCCAGCCTCCTCTCCAGGCTGTAGGGGTCCCAGGCAGGCCCCCAGCCATCTCTCCAGGCTGTAGGGGTCCCAGTGGGGCTTCGGGCATCGGGGGGGCCCCAGCGCCCTCTCCAGGCTGTAGGGATCCCAAGGGGGCTTAGGGTTTTCTGGGGGCCCCCCAGCCCTCTTTCCAGGCTGTAGAGTCCTGGGGGGGGCTTAGGGGGTTCTGGGGGTGACCCCCAGCCCTCTCTCCAGGCTGTAGGGGTCCCGGGGTGGTTTAGGGTGTTCCGGGAGTCCCCCCAGATGTCTCTCCAGGCTGTAGGGGTCCTGGGGGGGATCAGGAGTTCAGGGGGGCCCCCTAGATCTCTGTCCAGGCTGTAGGGGTCCCGGGGGGCTTAGGGAGTTTGGGGGGACCCCGCAGCCCTCTCTCCAGGCTGTAGGGGTCCTGGAGGGGCTTAGGGGATTCCAGGGGCTCCCCAGCCCTCTCTCCAGGCTGTAGGGTTCTGGGGGGACTTGGAGAGAGGGCTGGGGGGCCCCCCAGAATGCCCTAAGCTGTTGGGGTATCAGGGGGGCTTAGGGGGTTTTGGGGGTCCCTCAAGCCCTGTCTCCAGGCTGTAGGTGTCCTGGGGGGTTAGGTGGTTAGGGGGTTTGATGGGGCCCCCTAGCCCTCTCTCCAGGCTGTAGGGGTCCAGGAGGGATTTAGGGGGTTCGTGGGGGACACAGATACCTCTCTCCAGGCTTCAGGGGTTCCCAGGGGGAGCTTAGGGGGTTCGTGGGGGGCACAGATACCTCTCTCTAGGCTGTAGGGTTCCTGGGGGGCTTAGGGGGTTCGTGGGAGGCACAGATAACTATGTCTAGACTGGAGGCATCCCTTGGGGTTTAGGGGGTTTCTGAGGTGTACAGATACCAGCCTCCAGGCTTTAGGGGTCTCAGGTGGTCTTAGGGGATTCGTGGGGTGCAGATATACCTACGTCCAGGCTGGATGGGTCCCGAGGGGATTAGTGGGTTTGGGGCTGGGCCCAGATACTTATATTCAGGCTGTAGACATTCCTGGGGGGATTAGGGGTTTAGTGGGGACACAGATACCTACATCCAGGGTGCAGTGTTCCCTGGGGGTTTATGGGGTTTGTGGGGGGCACAGATACCTACGTCCATGGTGGTGTTGTCCCTGGGAGGCTTAGGGGGTTGTGGGTGGCAGAAATACCTTCGTCCAGGCTAGATGGGTCCCGCGGGGATTAGGGGTTTGTGGGAGGCACAGATACCTATGTAAGCAGAGTCAGGATGAGCTCTACCCTGACATCTGGTGGTGAATTATGGCGAGTGTGGAAAATAATTTCAGGGGCTGATGGTGTTTGCATAGGCACAGCCCACGGCATCCTGGGATGGTTCCTTTGGCAGCTGTGGGATCCCCAGTTTCTTTGTTGTTAGGGCGGCAGAAGGGGAGTGTTGTCACCCTGACTGTGTGGATGAGGAACTGTGAAACTGCTTTGTGACAGGGAATCTCACCATCAATGGAGTGGTACTCGCTAGACAAGGGAGTGGGCTCCTTGGGTGAGCCAGAAACACCAATTGCACTTGTTTTTTCTTCCTGGTGTTGAATACCAGAGCTGATTTTGGATTCTCTTAAGAATCTAAGTTCTAGGTTCCTGAACTGGAATCACTAAAGAGCTGAAATTCCTAAAGAGCTGTTCTAAGTAGTGGGGGAGCCTGAAGCTATATTGCAGAGCAGAGCAGCTGGCAGAGTGGAGCAGTTTGTGGGACAGTTGGAGCAGATCACAGGACGGCTGGTGGAGGAGGGCAGCTGGCAGAGCGGAGCAGTTTGTGGGACAGTTGGAGCAGATCACAGGATGGCTGGTGGAGCAGAGCAGCTGGCAGAGCGGAGCAGTTTGTGGGACGGCTGGAGCGGATTGAGGGACGGCTGGTGGAGCAGAGCAGCTGCCAGAGCAGAGCAGTTTGTGGGGACGGCTGGAGCAGATCACAGGAAGGCTGGTGGAGCAGAGCAGCTGGCAGAGCGGAGCAGTTTGTGGGACGGCTGGAGCGGATCGAGGGACGGCTGGTGGAGCAGAGCAGCTGCCAGAGCAGAGCAGTTTGTGGGGACGGCTGGAGCAGATCACAGGAAGGCTGGTGGAGTAGAGCAGCCGGTGGAGCAGAGGTGAGCAGTTCGTGGGGAAGGCGGAAGCAGAATCCCACAGAGAGGTAGGGCAGTCAGCCCTGGACCACGTACGGTTCCCCTTTCTACCCAGGCTGGCAGGGGGGAAACACCTGCAGAGAGACTCATGAACTCTGGGGCTGTGAGACTGTGGTTGATTTTTGGGTTGCTGGACTCGGGATATTTGAGGCATTGGACTTTGGAGTCTTGGGGTGATTTGGGGGTTGCTGGACTCAAGAGCCCAGAGAAAAGGACTCGGCCTAGTTGAGGTGTTTTCCCAATTTAATGCTATGTTGTTTATCTCATGTTATTAAACATTTTCTGCTACACCCAGACTCTGTGCTTGGGAGAGGGGAGCTATTGCCTCTTTGAGGCACCCAGGGGTGTGTGTGTAAGATTTTCCAGATCACTGGGTGGGGGATCGAGCTGGTTTGCATTATGTTGTAGGGAAGGGTCCCCTATGTATTGAACCCGGCCCTTGCTGCTCTCAATTCAGCCTGGCAGAAGGGTTATAACTACGTCCAGGCTGGAGCAGTCCTTGGGGAGCTTAGAGGGTTTGTGGGAGGCACAGATACCTATGTACCAACTGGAGGACCCCCAGGGTGCTTAGGGGGTTTGGGGGGGGGCACAGATACCTGCGTCCTGGTTGTAGGGGTCCCGGGTGTGCTTATGGAGTTCGGGGGTGCACAGATAGCTATGTCCAGGGTGTAGGGGCCCCAGGGTGGGGGCTTAGGGTGTCGTGGGGGGCACAGGTACCTCTGTCCAGGCTGTAGGGGTCCCAGAGCAGCTTATGGATTTCAGGGGGGGGGCACAGATTCCTATCTCTGGGCTTTAGACGTCCCTGGGAGGCTTAGGGGGTTTGTGGGGGGCACACATATCTACATCCAAGCTGTAGGGTTTCCTCTGGGGTTTAGGGTGTTCGTGGGGAGCACATATTCCTACGTCCAGGCTGCAGGGGTACCTTGGGGGCTTAGGGGCTTTGTGGGGAGCCCAGATACCTAAGGCTAAACTGGAGTGGTCCCTGAGGGGCTTATGGTGATTGCGGGGGGCAGAGATACCTTCGTCCAGGCTGGAGGGGTCCTGGGAGGCTTAGGTGATTTGTGGGGGGCACCGATACCTACATCCAGTCTGTAGGGGCCCCTGGAGGGCTTACAAGGTTTTTTGAGGGCACAGATACCAACTTCCAGGGTTTAGGTGACCCTGGGGGGCTTAGGGGGTTTGTGAGGGGCACAGATACCTACGTCCACCCTGGAGTGGACCCGGGGGTATTTATGAGGTTCGGGGAAGGGCACAGATAACTATCTCCAGGCTGTAGGGATCCCTCAGGGGCTTACGGGTTTTGTGGGGGGCACAGATACCTAGGTCCAGGCCTTAGGGGTCCCGGGGAGATTAGGGGGTTCGTTGGGGGCACAGATACCTACGTCCAGGCTGTAGAGGTCCCTGGGGGGTTTAGGGGGTTTGTGGGGGCAACAGATACCTACGTTTAGGATGTAGAGGTCCCTGGGGGGCTTAGATGGTTTGTGGGGGGCCCAGATACCTACATCCAGGCTGGAGTGTTCCCTCGGAGGCTTAGGGGATTTGTGGGAGGCACATATACCTGCATCCAGGATGTAGGGGTCCCTGGTGGGCTTAGGGTGTTTGCGGGAGGTACAGATACTTATGAACAGATTGGAGGAATCCCGGGGGGCTTAGGGGGTTTATGGGGGTCACAAATACCAAGGTCCAGGCTATAGAGGTCCCTGGGGGGCTTTCAGGGTTTATGGGGGCCACACATACCTACGTTTAGAATGTAGGGGTCCCTGGGGGGCTTAGATGGTGTGTGGGGTCCCAGATACCTACATCCAGGCTGGAGCGTCCCTGGGGGTCTTAGGGGGTTTGTAGGGGGAACAGATACCTACGTCCAGGCTGTAGGGGTCCCGGAGGTCTTAGGGGGTTGTGGGGGGCACACATTCCTACGTCCAGGCTGTAGGTTTCTCGGAGGTGCTTAGGGGGTCGTGGGGGTTATAGATACCTACATCCAGGGTGTAGGGGTCCCTCGGGGGCTTAGGAGGTTTGTGGAGAGCACATATTCCTACGTCCAGGCTTTAGGGGTCCCATGGGAACTTACGGGTTTCGTGGGGGGCACAGATACCTACTTCCAGGCTGTAGAAGTCCCTCAGGGGCTTAGGGGGTTTGTGGGGAGCACATATTCCTATGTCCAGGTTGTAGGGGTCGCTAGGGGGGTTAGGGTGTTCGTGGGGGGCACAGATACCTTCGTCCCGGCTGGAAGGGTCAATGGGGTGCTTAGGGAGTTTGTGGTGGGCAGAGATACCTACATCCAAGCTGTTAGGGTTTCTGGGGGATGAAGGGGTTTCTGAGGGGCACATATACCTACGTACAGACTGTAGGGGTCCTGGGGGGCTTAGGGGGTTTATGGGGGGCATAGATACCAATGTCCAGGCTGTAGAGGTCCCTGGGTGGCTTATGGGGTTTTTGGGGTGCAGAGATACCGACTTCCAGGCTGTAGGGGTGCCGGGGGGATCTCTGGATCTCTCCTGGCGTCTGCAGTCTGGGACTGTGGTGGGCCCGCTGTGCACCCCTGACTCTCACCCACCTTTGCCTCTGCTTGCTGGAAGCAACAAGCTACAAGAAGCAATAAGTTACAAGCCAAAAACATGCTTTTCCCCACAGGTGTGGTGTGTGTGTGACCAGAGTGTGCTGTGCAGAGTGACTGTTTAAGGTGTCATTCCAAGGGTTGCTTTCTACTTGTAGTCCTAAAGGTGTGATGGGATGAGGGTTCAGGGCAGAGCCTCACTGTGTGGGAGAGGCGAAAAGTAGAGCCTCCCCAACATTGCCCACAGAGATGGTAACTTACTTGTTTTTTCCCCTTATGCTGGCTTTAGTACCAAGGGAAAATAAATCAGGCGTCAGAGTCTACTCCCTTCATACTTTGGAAAATGAGCAAAAGTGATCGGACCGCGAGAGCTATTTATGCTACGGAAAAGCCGTCCAACTGGGAGTGGAACAGCTGCTACTCTCAATGATAAGTGTCTATTTTGGTGATTGCTCTGCTCATGGCCCCCTCGCTTCTGGTAGCGGTGCTCCGTTAGCTGGGGCTGGGTTTGTAGGAAAAGGTTCCCGACTAGTGGTTATGAGGGAGACAAGGTCCCCATTTTCAGGGGCTGGTCAGTTCTCTGGCCAGGAGCAGTGTGTCCTCTGGAGCAGAAGGTTAGATCCAGGAGAATGGCTGCAGGTGGAGAGTTGCTTGCCTTCCTCCTGTGTTTCTCTCTCTCTCTCTGTCTCTGTCTCTCTCTGTTCTCTAGTATGTTGGCCAACACACACCCTCTCTCTATCCTTGCCTTTCCTTATGCTGTCTCCCTTCTTAGGACATGGGCAGGTGTGCTAGGTGTGCATCCCCACAGGTTAGGTCTTGGAAGCCCTGGAGTAGTAGGAGGGGACGAAAACCATGTTGGGCAGTAGGCGTTAAAGTGGAGCGGTGACTGTTGGTGTTAACTCGGTCTCTGTTCGTCGAGTGGGGCCGATGTAGTTGGGATGGAAGAGGGAGGCAGGGATGAGGCCAAGAGTTCAAGCACCAATAGAGCTGCATGTAGTTATGGCTCATGCTTGGCTTTTGCAGCTGCGCTTGCAAAGGAATTGTCCAGGAGCCCCAGCCCAAGGAGAAACTGGCAGAAGTGGATCTGAGCAGCCTGGACATCCTTCTAAGGAGACATGAACAGTCCTCAGCTTCCTGCCTTCTGAACAACTGGCTGTGAGTAAGCGGTCAGTGCTTTCAATTCCTTATCTGTACTTGCTATAGTTTTCTTCACAGGCCGTGTGCTTCCTCGTTGGGTACAGGGCACAGTGGTATTAAGGCTGGGGAAGGGACAGGAGAGTCCTGAGCAAAGTGACCATTTTGGGTGCAGTTACAATGGGTCCTGTCTAGTTGTAGGTGTAAAGTAGTAACGGGAGATGGTTTGAGGGCGGAGCTGTGGGATACAGGAGATGTGAAATGAAGAGACTACGCGACATTGCAGACCGAGATGCTATTTTTTTTTCTTTTTCTTCCCTCTGCTGGGTTTAGTACCAAGGAAAAAGAAGTCACACATCAGAGTCTACTGTCCTCATACGATGGACAGTGAGTGAGAGCAGCGAGCCTGTGAGCATTGTTCAGGCCAGGCAAGAGTCGTCCATCTGGGAACCGAGGAGATGCCACTGTCACTGAGATAAGTGTCTGTTTTGCTGAGGGTTCTGCTCATGGCTCAGCTCCTGGTAGGGACGCCCCATTAGCAAGGTCTGGGTTTGTAAGAAAAGGTTCCTAACTAGTGGTTATGAAGGAGACAAGGTCCCCATTTTCAGGGGCTGGTAATTTCTCTGGCCAGGAGGGGTGTGTCCTCTGCAGCAGAAGGTTGGATCCAGGGGGATGACTCCAGCTTATGAGTTTCTTGACTCCCTCCCGTGTTTTTTACTCTCTCTCTCTCCTCTAATGTGTTGGCCAACACACACTCTGTCTGTCTGTCTGTCTCTCTCTCACTCTGTCTCTGTCCTTGCTGCTTCTTGTGCCGTCTCCCTTCATAGGACACGGATAGGAGTGCTAGGTGTGCATCCCCACAGGCTAGATCTCGGGAGCTATGAACAAATAGGAGGGGATGAAAATCATGCAGGGTATTGGGCGCTAGAATGGAGCGGTGTCTGTGGATGTTCACGGGATGGGAGAGGGAGGCAGGGATGAGGGCAAGATTAAATGCACCAGTAGTGCTGTGTAGTGATTGTATTTGCTTGACTTTATTAGTTTGCAGAGGAATCATCCAGGAGCCCTCGCCGGACGAGAATATGCAGAAGTGGACGTGAGCAGCCTGGGCATCCTTCTGAGGAGACCTCAACAGTCTTCAGGGTCTGCCTTCTGCCTAACTGGCTGTGAGTAAGCGGTGAGTGCTTGGAATTCCTCATCTGTACTTGCTGTGATTTTCTTCACACTTTGTTTGCTTCCTTGTTGGGTGTGTGACTCTTTGGGATTAAGGCTGGGGAAGGGACCAGAGTCACAATTGCTAACTTTCACTGGGGAAATAAGCAGCCCGACTTTGACAATAAGCCAAAAATCAAGAGAAACCCATTTGAAAACAAGGCCAAAACAAGCCAATCCCTAAGAACCCCAACACTCAATGACTAGATCTCCCCTGGCGTGCAGTCTGGGACTGTGGTGGGCCCGCTGTGCACCTCAACTAGCCGTCCCCTTTGCTCCTCCTTGTCCGTGCTTGCTGGAAGCAAAAAGCTACAAGAAGCAATAAGTTACAAGCCAAAAAGAAGCACAATTTCTACGTGTTTTCCCCACAGGTTCGGTGTGTCTGACCAGAGTCATCTGTGCAGAGTGACTATTTCAGGTGTTGTTGCAAGGGGTGCTTTCTACTTGTAGTCATAAAGGCGTGATGGGAGGAGGGTTCAGGGCAGAGCCCCACCATGTGGGAGAGGCGAAAAGAAGCGGCTACCCAACATTGCCAATTGAGATGGTGACTGACTTGTTTTTCTGCTGGATTTAGTACCAAGGGAAAAGAAGTGACAAGTCAGAGTCTACTGCCCTCATGCGATGGAAAGTGAACGAGAGTGATGGGACTGCGAGAATTATTGATGCCTTGAAAAAGCCGTCCAACTGGGAATGGAACAGTCATCACTGTCAATGACATAAGTGTCTGTTTTGGTGATTGCTCTGCTCACAGCCCACCTTGCTCCTGAAAGGGATGCCCCGTTTGCTGAGGCTGTGTTTGTAAGAAAAGGTTCCTGACTAGCTGTGGTTTTGAGAGAGAGAAGGTCCCTATTTTTAGGGGCTGCTCAGTTTTCTCGTCAGGAGCAGTGTGTCCTACGCAGCAGAATGTTGCATCTAGGAGAATGAGTCCAGGTGGTGAATTGCTTGCCTTCCTCTCGTGTTTCTCTCTCTTCTCTAGTGTGTTGGCCAACACTCTTTCTCAATCTGTCCTTGCCTTTCCTTGTGCCGTCTCCCTTCTTAGGATATTGGCAGGCGAGCTAGGTGTGCACCCCCACAGGTTGTGTCTCGGGTGCCACAAAGAAGTAGGAGGGGACGAAAATCATGCAGGGCAGTCGGTGCGAGACTGGAGCGGTGACTGTTGGTGTTTGGGGCTAAGACAGATCGAAAGCGACGCAGGGAAGAGGGCCTTAATTGGGCTCTACGTAGTGCAGGAGTTCTCAAACTGGGGTTTAGGTCCCGTCAGGGGGCTGCAAGGTTGTTATCTGGGGGGTTGTGAAATGTCATCCTCCATCCTAAACATCACTTTGCTTCCAGCATTTATAATGGTGTTGAATATATAAAAAGTGTTCTTAATTTATAAGGGGAGGGTCACACTCAGAAGCTTGCTATGTAAAAGGGATCATCAGTACAAAAGGTTGAGAACCACTGGTGTAGTGATAGTTCTTGCTTGCTTGCCTTTATTAGTTTGCAGAGGAATTGTCCAGGAGTCTCAGCTGGAGAAGAAGCTGGCAGAAGTGGACCTGAACTGCCTGGACATCCTTCTAAGGAGACATGAACAGTCCTCAGCTTTCTGCATTCTGGATAACTGGCTATGAGTAAGAAGTCAGTGTTTTCAATTCCTTGTCTGTACTCACTCTTGTTTCCTTCATAGGCCGTGTGCTTCCTCGTTGGGATTAAGGCTGGGGAAGGGACAAGAGTCTCCTGAGCAAAGTGACTATTTTGGGTGCAGTTAAAATGGGTCTCTTCTAGTTGCAGCTGTAAAGTAGTAATGGGAGATGGGTTGTGGGCAGAGCTGTGGGATACGGGAGATGTGGGATGAAGAGACTACGTGACATTGCAGACGGAGATGGTAATTTTATTTTTTTTCTTCCTTTTACTTCTTCCTTGGTACTAAACCCAGCATCACACGTCAGAGCCTACTGCCCTCGTGCGATGGAAAGTGAGTGAGAGCAGCGAGCCTGTGAGCATTGTTCATGCCAGGCAAGAGCCGTGCATCTGGGAGCCGAGCAGAGGCCACTGTCACTGAGATAAGTGTCTGGTTTGGTGATTGCTCTGCTCACGGCTCAGCTCCTGGTAGGGACGCCCCATTAGCAAGGTCTGGGTTTGTAAGAAAAGGTTCGTAACTAGTGGTTATGAAGGAGACAAGGTCCCCATTTTCAGGGGCTGGTAATTTCTTTGGCCAGGAGGGGTGTGTCCTCTGCAGCAGAAGGTTGGATCCAGGGGGATGACTCCAGCTCATGAGTTTCTTGACTCCCTCCTGTGTTTTTTACTCTCTCTCTCTCTCTCTCTCTCTCTCTCTCTCTCTCTCTCTCTCTCTCTCTCTCTCCTCTAATGTGTTGGCCAACACAAACTCTGTCTGTCTCTCTTTCACTCTGTCTCTGTCCTTGCTGCTTCTTGTGCTGTCTCCCTTCATAGGACATGGATAGGAGTGATAGGTGTGCATCCCCACAGGCTAGATCTCGGGAGCTATGAACAAATAGGAGGGGATGAAAATCATGCAGGGTATTGGGCTCTAGAGTGGAGCAGTGTCTTTGGATGTTGACTCAGTCTCTGTTCATTGAGTCGAGCGGATGTAGATGGGATGGGAGAGGGAGGCACGGATGAGGGCAAGATTAAATGCGCCAGTAGTGCTGTGTGTAGTGATTGTATTTGCTTGACTTTATTAGTTTGCAGAGGAATCATCCAGGAGCTCTCGCCGGACGAGAATCTGCAGAAGTGGACGTGAGCAGCCTGGGCATCCTTCTGAGGAGATCTCAACAGTCTTCAGGTTTCTGCCTTCTGCCTAACTGGCTGTGAGTAAGCAGTGAGTGCTTGGAATTCCTCATCTGTACTCACTGTAATTTTCTTCATAGGCCGTTTCCTTCCTTGTTTGGTATGGGGCACTGTGGGATTAAGGCTGGGGAAGAGACCAGAGTCATACTTGCCAACTTTCACTGGGTAGATAAGAACCCTGAATTCACAGTATTCCAAAAATCAAGCTAATCCTATTTCCAATAAGGCCAAAACAAGCCAATTCCTAAGAATCCCAGCACTCAATGACTAGATCTCTCCTGGCGTGCAGTCTGGGACTGTGGTGGGTCCGCTGTGCACCCCTGACTCTCTCCCCCCTTTGCCCCTGCTTGCCGGAAGCAGCAAGCTACAATGAGAAATAAGCTACAGGCCAAAAACAAGCCCAATTTCTATGTTTTATTTTCCCCCTTGAGATTTGGTTTCTGTGATCAAAGTCTGCTGTGCAAAGTGACTATTTCGGGTGTCGTTGCAAGGGGTGCTTTCTACTTGTTATCCTACCGGTGTAATGGGAATAGGGTTGAGGGCGGAGCCCCACTGTGTGCGGGAGGGGAAAATAAGAGCCTACCCAAAGTTGCTGACTGAAAGGGTGACTGATTTGTTTTTCCCCCTTGTGCTGGGTTTAGTAGCAAGAGAAAAGAAGTCACAGGCCAGAGTCTACTGCCCTCGTGCAATGGAAAGAGAGCAAGAGCGATGAGTCTGCAAGCGTTGTTGATGCGACGCAGAAGGCGTCCATCTGGGAGCGAACCGCCACCACTCTCAATGAGATAAGTGTCTTCTTTGGTGATCGCTCTGCTCAAAGCCCATCTTGCTCCCGGTAGGGACGCCCCGTTAGCTGGGGCTGGGTTTGTAAGAAAAGGTTCCTGACTAGTTGTGGTTACAAGGGAGACGATGTCCCCATTTTCAGGGGCTGCTCATGTCTCTGGCTAGGACCAGTGTGTCCTCCGCAGCATATTAAATCCAGGGGGATGACTCCAGCTGGTGAGTTTCTTGACTCCCTCCCACGTTTCTCTCTCTCTCTCTCCTCTAATGTGTTGGCCAACACACACACTCTGTCTGTTTGTCTCAATCTCTCTCTGTCCTTGCCTCTTCTTGTGCTGTCTTCCTTCATAGGACACGGGCAGGTGTGTTAGGTGTGCATCCCCACAGGCTAGGTCTTGTGAGCTATGAACAAGTAGGGGACCGAAATGATGCAGGGCAGTGGGCGCTAGGGTGAAGCGGTGACTGTGGGTGTTGACTGAGTCTCTGCTCTAGTGGGGCTGATGTGGGAGGCAGGGATGAGGGCAAGATTTCATGCACCAATTGAATTTTTTGTAGTGAGGGCTCTTGGTTGGCTTATTTGGTGCACTTGTAGAGGAATTGTCCAGGAGCAGCAGCCGGAGGAGCCTGGACATTCTTCTAAGGAGACATGAACAGTCCTCAGCTTTCTGCCTCGTGCATAACTGGCTGTGGGTAAGTGGTCAGTGCTTGGAATTCCTCATCTGTACTTGCTGTGATTTTCTTCACACTTTGTTTGCTTCCTTGTTGGGTGTGGGGCTCTTTGGGATTAAGGCTGGGGACGGGACCAGAGTCAGAATTGCTAACTTTCACTGGGGAAATATGTGGGAATAGAATGTGAAATGCTGAGATTGTTTAGGCTTCTGGGACGAGCCGATTACGCTGGGAACTGTGTGTAAAGGGCTGGCCTTGGGCCCGTTCTCATCGGCCAGCTAACTGTAAATAGGATGATAAGTCAAACAGGTGTGTAGGATGATAATTACCCTATGCGGTTACAGCTGCGGCTGTATAAATTTAGTTAACCAATTAGCAACTGTCTAATTGCTTGCCATAATTGTATATAAGAGCATGCTGGAAATGAATAAAGAACTCTCTGCTTATGATCACATGGGTTGTCAGACTCTGTCCATGCTCTCCTGTGATGCAACAAATGGTGACCCCGACGTGATTGAATAAGGACAGTGTCGGTGGCCTGAACTGAAACGAAGAAAAGGAGGTGCACTTGAGTCTCAGTGTCGAGCGGCTAGGAGCCGCAGGGCGTCCGAAAAGAAGGGCGCACCTGAGCTCAGTGTCGAGCGGTGGCCGCAGGGCGACTAAAAAGGGAGGCACACCCGAACCCAGAGGTGAATAGCTACCATGGGAACCGCTGCATCAGCGGAAGAAAGGACGGTGCATGAATATCTGATATGCATCGCGGAGCGGCAGGGAGAGAAGCTCCCCTCTGATGCGTTATTCCGTCTGCTGCGGTGGGGACGGAGAAGGGGACTTTCTGTTCAACCAAGTACAATTTTTGATAAAACTGTTTGGGAGTGGTTAGGCTCCGAGCTTTGGAAGTCGGTGGCTCAGGGCGATAAGGAGGCCTTCTCCCTGAGTCCAGTATGGAATAAGGCGAAGGAGATAATAGAAACTCTCGCGGCCGAGGCAGGAGTGCAGGCGGCCCTTTCTGAGCTTTGCCGCCCAACGCCCGGAATGCCTTCTGTGTTGCCGGTTGGAGCCAGAGAGTTTTTCGGTGGTGAGGACGCGGTGATACCTTTGGCTTCCAACCCCTACCCTATGGATGATGTTGCCCCTGCTACGGCCCCACTACCCTCCAATGTGGCTATCGGCCCCGACATGATTGATCCTGCACCGGTCCCGTTACCCCCCGATACACCCGAGCCTATGGAGACAGCCTTGCCGTATGCACCCCCTCCAAAGCCATGCCGTGTCCACGGGGCCTGGGGGTGCCACGCTTGCGGGGGGACAGAGGAGGCTCGGGTGGAACATGTGCCCTCAAACCCATATCCTGATTTGACTACGTTTACTCAGTTTACTCAGTCTGATGCCTTCTATAAGGAGATGGAGCGCCAGGGTCGACAGCTGCAGCATATGTGTGATAAGTTGGACCAATTGGAAGGTTTTCCACCTGGATTATCACGGTCGCATCTTCACAAGTGCTTTCATTCGACTCGCCCCCCCGCCCCGCCTGGCCCCGGGGACGCTCCAACCGGGGACCCTCCGGACCCGGTACAGCGCTGGCATGGGGTTATAAGGGAAGCTATTCTTGAAGGCTTGACACCCGAGGCCTTTCCAGTGATTACGCCAGACCCTTGACATCCTAATCATCGACAGTGGGCTCCCTTGGACTGGAAGTTGATCCGTGAGGCGCAGAAATCGATTATGGCTTATGGACTAGATAATCCGTATGTACAGTCTCTCATTGAACAGGTGTTTGCTGGACAAGCAATGTGCCCATACGATGCAATTAAACTGGCTGATATGCTTCTTACGCCTACACAGAAACTGTTGTGGAAAGATGATTGGGCTAAGAGGGTTGACTTGGCTCTTGTCCGCAATTTGGATTTATCGGATGATGATCCTCGGCGCGTGGCCACTGCTGAGATGCTTTTGGGAGCCGGTCGCTTTGTTGACCCGCACTTGCAAGCTCGTCTTGAGCCCCGGATCCTGCAGCAATCACAGGAACTAGCTTTGGCTGCCTTTAAAGCGGTGCCCCAGATGGGAAAGCCGGTCCCTCCCTACGCTAAAATTACACAAGGCCCATCGGAACCGTATTCCACCTTTTTGGATCGCCTTCGAGAGGCTATTGATAGATCTCCCAATCTGACGCCAGAAGCCAGAACTGCAGTTGGGCTTGATCTTGCCACCCAGAATGCAAATCCCACTTGCCGCCGTATATTAGCCACCTTGCCCAAGACTGCGACCCTGATGGAAATGATTGAGGCATGTGGTAGGGCCGCTATGCTTGAGGAGACGGATAAGGCGGCAATTCATGCTAAGGCACAGGCCTCTACACTGGCCATGGCGTTACAACCCCTGCTCGGGCGACAGCGGGGGGCTAGAAGACCGACCCGGCCAGCCGGCCCCTGTTTTGGTTGTGGAAAATCCGGGCATTTCCGGCGCGACTGCCCTATGCAAACTGGGCAGCGGGCCTCTGATGTGTCACCTAAGGCCGCTACCGGCGCTTGTACACGATGTGATAAGTTTGGACATCGCGCCGTTGACTGTTGGTCGCCTTACAAGAAGGATGGAACACCGCTGCCGGGAAACGGATCGAGGAGCGCCCCTCGGAGGAGCGCGACGACACAAGTGCCTCCACCCGCCAACCCGGCTGCCTGGAACACCTCACCGGAGCAACCCGTGGCAGTGCCGGAGTGGACTTGGCCACAGCGACAGATGTGGTTTTAGAGACTGACAAGGTTCAAGTTCTTCCTTCCAACATCGATGGTCCATTAGGATTTGGACTGAGTGCCCTTTTGATTGGCCGTTCGTCAACATCGAAACAAGGTATTTTTGTTTTGCCTGGCCTTATTGATGCCGACTATACGGGGAATATTGGGATAATGGTACGTGCCCTCTGTCCCCCTGTGACTATAACTGCTGGTACACGTCTTGCTCAGTTAATACCTTTCAAGGGATGTGTGCCCCGATCGACCCCGATTGACCGCGGGTCTCGAGGGTTTGGATCCACTGGCCCTCCCCACACTGCCTTTGCTATGGACATCACTTTGCGCAAGCCCACCCGAACTGCTCGGCTTCAGGGATCCGATGGGCGGCAGATCACTCAGGAAGCTTTTATTGGGGATGCAATGCAGAGTGGGGTAACTGAGGCACCTGTGACGACAGAGGTAGAAGATACTGTGTTTACCTTGGAATCAGAGCCCACTGAAGCGGTTGCAGCTGAGGCCCCCATGCAGAATGATGTTGGAGATGCGCCATTTAACCTAGTATCAGAATGCCCAGGGGCAGTTGTAAATGGGGCCCCTCTACAGAGCGACATGAGTCCTCAAGAACTGCCTGTGTGTGGAAAGGGAGACGAAGAGGAGCCTATGGACGCAAAACAAACATTTCTACTGACTGCGACAAGTTCAAGTGACAATCAGCGAGGGGAAACCAAGTTTGAGCTAAGGACGGAAGTGGAAAAGGATTTGTTTGAATCTGGAAAATTGGAACTTGCAAGCGGTGATAAATTTTATTCAACTCCAGTGCAGCAAGAGAGTTTCGCTGTGCAGCTGGCAGATACTGGCTCACCCATTTTTAGTATTGAAAGCTCTGGGGCTCAAAAAACATTTGTGCCTGTTACAGCTGCAGCAATTGAAGGACAAATCATTGCAGAAACTGTAACGCCTATGGAAACCTCGGCTGAAATTTTAAAGCCTTTAGAAGCAGTGCCTGAAATATTATTTTCTGAACTAGTCCACGATATTACCGCTGCTCATTCGGGATTTGAGGCTGCAAGCAGTAGGAGTGAAGCAATTGCAACTGTGTCAATATCAGAGATGTCTGCTGCAATGGTGGATGGAATGTCCGAAAGAGCCACAAGATGTACACAACCTGGGCCCCTGGAGGATAGTTGCTTGTTTGCTATGCCAGGATTCTTTTTGTTTGATCCTCCCTGAATGATTTATTAATTGAGAAACATTTTTGCTTTGCCTGAATGTATAGGGTATTTGTGTGTTTTAAGTCATGATTGATTGCCCCCCCATTACTTGCCCCGGCTCTCTGGAGCTTGGTTACCTTTGTTTTTGAAGTTTGAGAACACTCAGCCAAAAGGCTTGTTGAGTATTCTCAAAGGGGGGAGTTGTAGGTTATTTAGGCATAAATTTAGGTAATTTGGGAGAATGGCTTTGAATTTATGTGACCCGAAGTACCTTTATGTAAAGTGCTTTTGTTAGCCTTATTAGATTTTGTTAATTTTGTGTTATGTGCTGATTATTGGCTGTTGTAGATTGCTTGATATTAGATGTAGCCTATATTATAATAGATAGGTTGAAAGCAGATGTTGTAATTACAGTTATGCATAAAAATGTAGCCCCCACGGTGGGAAAGTACAGATAATTGCTTGTAGCAGAGACTAGAAGGGTGGGGGCTAGTTAAGAGGTACACCCTCCTAGCTAATTGATCGTGGAATAAGTTAGTGTCCATGAAAGGAATGGTTTAGCAAGAGGAAAAAAGGATCGGGCCCAGGCAGGCAGGCAACAGACAGAGAATTTGGAAAGGAAGTAAGGATCGGGCCCAAGTGGACAGGCAACAGATAAGGCTTGGAAAGCGGGCTGGAAACTCTTGAGGGTGTAGTAGATAGCCAAGGTAATTAAGCATAAATTTGGGAGTTTCAAATATTCGGGGGAATATTTGATATGGTGATTTGCCAAGATATTAGTTTGTAATTGTTTGATTATGCATAATTTTATTGTATTAGCAATTGATTTTATTGATACATGTTTGATTTATAGAGGTATTTGTATGTTTTTAGTCATGATTGATTGCCCAGTAGGGGTAGACCTGTTTTTTGTTTTTTAGATAATTGAGGAATATGGATGTTAGCTGCTTAGTATTTGATATACCATGCATTTATTTACAGAGTTAAATTTATGTTATGTGTTTTATGTTTTGTTTTGTGGTGTTTGTTTGTTTGTTTTCTGGCCAGAATTGTTTTTTGCGTTTTATGTGGTTTATGTTGTGTTTTTTATATGACCCCCCTCCCTCAGTGTCAGTTTGATCGCCTGACATCTGAGGGATGATTTGGTAATAGAAGTTTGCCACAAGTTGGTGTGCTATAGAGGAGGGGGGAATCCTGTAGATTTTACACCATTTATTTGTCGTGTTTTGTTTTTGTTTGGTGTTGTTGGGGTTATGTTAAGAATTGCATGGTTATATAGGTTGGCTTTATAAAGTTTTAATTTTGGCTTGTGATAGATTGTGGTGTTATGTTGTTATAAGTTGGAAATGTTTTGCTAATGTTTTATCCCTTTTTTCTTTCCCTTCTTTTTTGATTTGAGTAGAAGGGGGAGGTGTGGGAATAGAATGTGAAATGCTGAGATTGTTTAGGCTTCTGGGACGAGCCGATTACGCTGGGAACTGTGTGTAAAGGGTTGGCCTTGGGCCCGTTCTCATCGGCCAGCTAACTGTAAATAGGATAAGTCAAACAGGTGTGTAGGATGATAATTACCCTATGGGGTTACAGCTGCGGCTGTGTAAATTTAGTTAACCAATTAGCAACTGTCTAATTGCTTGCCATAATTGTATATAAGAGCATGCTGGAAATGAATAAAGAACTCTCTGCTTATGATCACATGGGTTGTCAGACGCTGTCCATGCTCTCCTGCGATGCAACAGAAATAAGCACCCCGACTTTGACAATAAGCCAAAAATCAAGAGAAACCCATTTGAAAACAAGGCCAAAACAAGCCAATCCCTAAGAATCCCAACACTCAATGACTAGATCTCCCCTGGCGTGCAGTCTGGGACTGTGGTGGGCCCGCTGTGCACCTCAACTAGCCGTCCTCTTTGCTCCTCCTTGTCCGTGCTTGCTGGAAGCAAAAAGCTACAAGAAGCAATAAGTTACAAGCCAAAAAGAAGCACAATTTCTACGTGTTTTCCCCACAGGTTTGGTGTGTGTGACCAGAGTCATCTGTGCAGAGTGACTATTTCAGGTGTCATTGCAAGGGGTGCTTTCTACTTGTAGTCATAAAGGCGTGATGGGAGGAGGGTTCAGGGCAGAGCCCCACCATGTGGGAGAGGCGAAAAGAAGCGGCTACCCAGCATTGCCAATTGAGATGGTGACTGACTTGTTTTTCTGCTGGATTTAGTACCAAGGGAAAAGAAGTGACAAGTCAGAGTCTACTGCCCCCATACGATGGAAAGCGAGCGAGAGTGATGGGACTGCGAGAATTATTGATGCCTTGAAAAAGCCGTCCAACTGGGAATGGAAGAGTCATCACTGTCAATGAGATAAGTGTCTGTTTTGGTGATTGCTCTGCTCACGGCCCACCTTGCTCCTGAAAGGGATGCCCCGTTTGCTGAGGCTGTGTTTGTAAGAAACGGTTCCTGACTAGCTGTGGTTTTGAGAGAGAGAAGATCCCCATTTTTAGGGGCTGCTCAGTTTTCTGGCCAGGAGCAGTGTGTCCTACGCAGCAGAATGTTGCATCTAGGAGAATGAGTCCAGGTGGTGAATTGCTTGCCTTTCTCTCGTGTTTCTCTCTCTCTCCTCTAGTGTGTTGGCCAAAACTCTTTCTCAAACTGTCCTTGCCTTTCCTTGTGCTGTCTCCCTTCTTGGGATATTGGCAGGCGAGCTAGATGTGCACCCCCACAGGTTGTGTCTTGGGAGCCATAAAAAAGTAGGAGGGGACGAAAATCATGCAGGGCAGTCGGTGCGAGACTGGAGCGGTGACTGTTGGTGTTGTGGGGCTAAGACAGATCGAAAGCGACACAGGGAAGAGGGCCTTAATTGGGCTCTATGTAGTGCAGGAGTTCTCAAACTGGGGTTTAGGTCCTGTCAGGGGGCCGCAAGGTGGTTGTTTTGGGGGTTGTGAAATGTCATCCTCCATTCTAAACATCACTTTGCTTCCAGCATTTATAATGGTGTTGAATATACAAAAAGTGTTTTTAATTTATAAGGGGAGGGTCACACTCAGAAGCTTGCTATGTAAAAGGGATCATCAGTACAAAAGGTTGAGAACCACTGGTGTAGTGATAGTTCTTGCTTGCCTTTATTAGTTTGCAGAGGAATTGTCCAGGAGTCTCAGCTGGAGAAGAAGCTGGCAGAAGTGGACCTGAACTGCCTGGACATCCTTCTAAGGAGACATGAACAGTCCTCAGCTTTCTGCATTCTGGATAACTGGCTATGAGTAAGAAGTCAGTGTTTTCAATTGCTTATCTGTACTCACTCTTGTTTCCTTCACAGGCCGTGTGCTTCCTCGTTGGGATTAAGGCTGGGGAAGGGACAAGAGTCTCCTGAGCAAAGTGACTATTTTGGGTGCAGTTAAAATGGGTCCCTTCTAGTTGCAGCTGTAAAGTAGTAATGGGAGATGGGTTGAGGGCAGAGCTGTGGGATACGGGAGATGTGAGATGAAGAAACTACATGACATTGCAGACAGAGATGGTAATTTTTATTTTTTTTCTTCCCTTTACTTCTTCCTTGGTACTAAACCCAGCAGTCACACATCAGAGTCTACTGCCCTCATGTGATGGAAAGTGAGTGAGAGCAGCGAGCCTGTGAGCATTGTTCATGCCAGGCAAGAGCCGTCCATCTGGGAGCCGAGCAGAGGCCACTGTCACAGAGATAAGTGTCTGGTTTGGTGATTGCTCTGCTCACGGCTCAGCTCCTGGTAGGGACGCCCCATTAGCAAGGTCTGGGTTTGTAAGAAAAGGTTCCTAACTAGTGGTTATGAAGGAGACAAGGTCCCCATTTTCAGGGGCTGGTAATTTCTCTGGCCAGGAGGGGTGTGTCCTCTGCAGCAGAAGGTTGGATCCAGGGGGATGACTCCAGCTCATGAGTTTCTTGACTCCCTCCTGTGTTTTTTACTCTCTCTCTTTCTCTCCTCTAATGTGTTGGCCAACACACACTGTCTGTTTCTCTCTCTCTCACTCTGTCTCTGTCCTTGCTGCTTCTTGTGCTGTCTCCCTTCATAGGACACGGATAGGAGTGCTAGGTGTGCATCCCCACAGGCTAGATCTCGGGAGCTATGAACAAATAGGAGGGGATGAAAATTATGCAGGGTATTGGGCGCGAGAGTGGAACGGTGTCTGTGGATGTTGACTCAGTCTCTGTTCATCAAGTCGAGCGGATGTAGATGGGATGGGAGAGGGAGGCAGGGATGAGGGCAAGATTAAATGCGCCAGTAGTGCTGTGTGTAGTGATTGTATTTGCTTGACTTGATTAGTTTGCAGAGGAATCATTCAGGAGCCCTTGCTGGACGAGAATATGCAGAAGTGGACGTGAGCAGCCTGGACATCCTTCTGAGGAGACCTCAACACTCTTCAGGTTTCTGCCTTCTGCCTAACTGGCTGTGAGTAAGCGGTGAGTGCTTGGAATTCCTCATCTGTACTCACTGTAATTTTCTTCATAGGCCGTTTCCTTCCTTGTTTGGTATGGGGCACTGTGGGATTAAGGCTGGGGAAGAGACCAGAGTCATACTTGCCAACTTTCACTGGGTAGATAAGAACCCTGAATTCACAGTATTCCAAAAATCAAGCTAATCCTATTTCCAATAAGGCCAAAACAAGCCAATTCCTAAGAACCCCAACACTCAATGACTAGATCTCTCCTGGCATGCAGTCTGGGACTGTGGTGGGTCCGCTGTGCACCCCTGACTCTCTCCCCCCTTTGCCCCTGCTTCCTGGAAGCAGCAAGTTACAACGAGCAATAAGGTACAGATCAAAAACAAGCCCAATTTCTATGTTTTATTTTCCCCTTTGAGATTTGGTTTCTGTGACCAAAGTTTGCTGTGCAAAGTGACTATTTCAGGTGTCGTTGCAAGGGGTGCTTTCTACTTGTAGTCCTACCGGTGTAATGGGAATAGGGTTGAGGGCGGAGCCCCACTGTGTGCGGGAGGGGAAAATAAGAGCCTACCCAAAGTTGCTGACGGAAAGGGTAACTGATTTGTTTTTCCCCCTTGTGCTGGGTTTAGTAGCAAGAGAAAAGAAGTCACAGGCCAGAGTCTACTGCCCTCGTGCAATGGAAAGAGAGCAAGAGCGATGAGTCTGCAAGCGTTGTTGATGCGAGGCAGAAGGCGTCCATCTGGGAGCGGAACCGCCACCACTCTCAATGAGATAAGTGTCTTCTTTGGTGATTGCTCTGCTCAAGGCCCATCTTGCTCCTGGTAGGGATGCCCTGTTAGCTGGGACTGGGTTTGTAAGAAAAAATTCCTGACTAGTTGCGGTTACAAGGGAGACGATGGCCCCATTTTTAGGGGCTGCTCATGTCTCTGGCCAGGACAAGTGTGTCCTCCGCAGCATATTAGATCCAGGGGGATGACTCCAGCTGGTGAGTTTCTTGACTCCCTCCCACGTTTTTCTCTCTCTCTCCTCTAATGTGTTGGCCAACACACACTCTGTCTGTCTGCCTTTCTTTCTCTCTCTCTGTCCTTGCCTCTTCTTGTGCTGTCTTCCTTCGTAGGACACGGGCAGGTGTGTTACGTGTGCATCCCCACAGGCTAGGTCTTGTGAGCTATGAACAAGTAGGGGGCCGAAATGATGCAGGGCAGTGGGCGCTAGAGTGGAGCGGTGACTGTGGGTGTTGTGGGGCTAAGACAGATCGAAAGTGACGCAGGGAAAAGGGCCTTAATTGGGCTCTATGTAGTGCAGGAGTTCTCAAACTGGGGTTTAGGTCCCGTCAGGGGGCCGCAAGGTTGTTATTTGGGGGGTTGTGAAATGTCATCCTCCATCCTAAACATCACCTTGCTTCCAGCATTTATAATGGTGTTGAATATACAAAAAGTGTTTTTAATTTATAACGGGGGAGGGTCACACTCAGAAGCTTGCTATGTAAAAGGGACCATCAGTACAAAAGGTTGAGAACCACTGGTGTAGTGATAGTTCTTGCTTGCCTTTATTAGTTTGGAGAGGAATTGTCCAGGAGTCTCAGCTGGAGAAGAAGCTGTCAGAAGTGGATTTGAGCTGCCTGGACATCCTTCTAAGGAGACATGAACAGTCCTCAGCTTTCTGCTTTCTGGATAACTGGCTATGAGTAAGAAGTCAGTGTTTTCAATTGCTTATCTGTACTCACTCTTGTTTCCTTCATAGGCCGTGTGCTTCCTCGTTGGGATTAAGGCTGGGGAAGGGACAAGAGTCTCCTGAGCAAAGTGACTATTTTGGGTGCAGTTAAAATGGGTCCCTTCTAGTTGCAGCTGTAAAGTAGTAATGGGAGATGGGTTGAGGGCGGAGCTGTGGGATACGGGAGATGTGAAATGAAGAGACTATGGGACATTGCAGACGGAGATGGTAATTTTATTTTATTTTCTTCCTTTTACTTCTTCCTTGGTACTAAACCCAGCAGTCACACATCAGAGTCTACTGTGAGATAAGTCTACAGTGAGATAAGTGTCTGTTTTGCTGAGCGTTCTGCTCATGGCCCATATCAGTTTCTTGCCTTTCTCTGTGTTTCTCTCTCTCTCTCTCACTCTCTTCTCTAGTGTGTTGGCCAACACTCTGTCTCTGTCCTTGCCTCTCCTTGTGCTGTCTCACTTCATAGGACACGGGCAGGAGTGCTAGGTGTGCATCCCCACAGGTTAGGTCTCAGGAGCTATGAAGAAGTAGGAGGGGATGAAAATCATGCAGGGTAGTGGGCGCTAGAGTGGAGCGGTGACCGTCAGTGTTGACTCAGTCTCTGTTCATCGAGTCGGGCTGATGTAGATGAGATGGGAGAGGGAGGCAGGGATGAGGGCATTCATAGAGCTCTGTGTAGTGACAGTTCTTGCTTGGCTTTATTAGTTTGCAGAGGAATCGTCCAGGAGCCCCAGCCGGATGAGAATGTCAGAAGTGGACCTGAGCAGCCTGGACATCCTTCTAAGGAAACAAGAATAGTCCTCAGGTTTCTGCCTTCTGCATAACTGACTGTGAGTAAGGGCTCAGTGCTTTGAACTCAGTCATCTGTACTCACTGTAGTATTCTTCACTGATGGTGTGGTTTCTTGTTGGGTACAGGGCTCTGTGGGATTAAGGGTGAGGGGCCAGAGTCTGCTGTGCAGAGTGACTCTGTTGGGTGTTGTTGTAAGAGGTGCTTTGTACTTTTAGTCCTAAAGGTGTAATGGGTAGAGGGTGGAACCCCGCTGTGCGTGAGAGGGGAAAAGAAGAGCCTAAGAGACATTTCTGACTGAGACGGTAGCTTACTTGTTTTAGCTCCTGGTTTTAGTACCAAGCAAAAAGACGTCACATGTCAAAGTCTACTGCCCTTATGAGTGAGAGTGACGAGACTGCGAGCGTTGTTGGTGCCAGGCAGGAGCCGTCCATCTGGGAGCAGAACAGCTGCTACTATCACTGAGATAAGTATCTGTTTTGCTGAGGGTTCTGCTCACGGCCCACCTGGCTACAGGTAGAGACACCCCGTTAGGTGGGTGGGTTTGTAAGAAAAGGTTCCTGACTAGCTGTGGTTTTGAGGGAGACAGTCCCATCAGGGGCTGACGATTTCTCTGGCCAGGATCGGTGTGTCCTCGGCAGGAGAACGTTAGATCCATGAGGGATGACTCCAGGTGGTGAGTTGCTTGCCTTCCTCCTCTGTTTCTCTCTGTCTTCTCTACTCTACTCTACTCTACTCTACTCTACTCTACTCTACTCTACTGTGTTGGCCAACACACTCACTCTCTCTTGGCTGTCTCCCTTCATAGGACACGGATAGGAGTGCTAGGTGTGCATCCCCACAGGCTTGGTCTCAGGAGCTATGAACAAGTAGGAGGGGATGAAAATCATGCAGGATAGTGGGCGCTAGAGTGGGGCAGTGTCTGTGGATGTTGACTCAGTCTCTGTTCATTGTGTCCGGCGAATATAGATGGAATGGGAGAGGGAGGCAGGGATGAAGACATTAATAGATCTCTGTGTAATGATGGTCCTTGCTTGGCTTTATTAGTTTGCAGAGGAATTGTCCAGGAGCCCTTGCCGGAGGAGAATATGTAGAAGTGGATCTGAGAAGCCTGGACATCCTTCTAAGGAGACATGAATAGTCCTCGGGTTTCTGCATATCTGGCTGTTCCGCATCTGTACTTGCTGTAGTTTTCTTCATAGGCCGTGTGCTTCCTCCTTGGGTACGGGGCTCTGTGGCTGGGGAGGGGCCAGAATCTGCTCTGCAGAGTGACTATGTTGGGTGCCATTAAGAGGGCCAATGCAGAGAGGAGAAAAGGGGCCTGAACTCTGATTATAGGGCGGTCACCCTTTCTTTAGTAAAATACTCCTCCTTTAAACTCGGTGTGTGCAGGGGGTGGGGGGAAGTCCCCAATGTGAAAAGATCTGGAAATGAACAGGTAGGGGAGGGATCCTGCTGAGTGTCTCCTTTCCGATCAATCCTCCATCTCTCAGCGACACCCTTCCGGACTTACCTTCCTACCTCACCAAGAAAATAACTTGGTGCTCCCTAACCTTTACCAGAAAAGACCCCCCTTCCTTGTGACGCAGTCCTGTTAGTAGGGTTAGGTGCACCCACGTGCTGGCTCTGAATACCACCGCATGTGATTACAACACCTGAACACCTGAACACATTACAACACCTGAACACATTTCAGAAAGGAAAGCCACATCAATCCCTTCGGACGTAGCCCTAGGAATCTCCTCTGTCTATCTCCAAAGAGACACAAGGCCTGGAATTTGGACACAGCTCAGGGAACTGTCCGAATGTCTACAGTTGAACACTCATCAGTGCGACGGTGTCTTTCTTGTGCACAAGAAAATAAAGGGTCAAAGTTGTGGTTGGTTGAGCGGTGTAAAGTGGGCAGGGCAAAAGGACTTGAGGAAGGATGAGGTGGAAGTGAGGGTCTGAAAGGAGCCCCCCACCTCACCTGTTCATTTCCAGAGGGAGTGACATTTGCATAGTTGGGCCATTTCTTGGCTTTTTTGAGAAAGGGGGCAAATTTTCTCACGGCTTCCACCATCCCCTTACAGCTGCCCCTTCGCCACACCATGTTGCATCTGACCTGGATAGGTCGCAAGTAAGATTTCACTTCAAATCTCAAAAAAGTCCAGTAGAAATAATTGTGGGGGAATTTCCTGTCACTAAGAGAAACGGAAGCTCAAGCCTTCTCAAGGGGTGGGGTGTCGCTCAGCCAGAGGCACAAAAAGGCTCCCCTAGTTTAAGCGTGCGAGGGATAAGACCTTACACCCTGGTTACAGGGCAGTCATTTTGCCGGGCGTGTCAGTGACCTGTGGTTTAATTTGCTTGGCAAAGGAGACCCAAACCTTCCTTACAGGGTGGTCCTTAAGCCAGGGGCGTTTGAATGGGGCAGAGAGAAAAGCGCTGTAAAGGAGAGACCTCCGTTCCCTCAGGAGAGCGTGGTCTCATTGCCCAGCAAGTGCCAGCGGCCCAAGAGGAGCTAGAAAGGGGAGACCTGCACCCTTCTCACAGGGATTGGTCAGTGGCAAAGAGCGTTTTAAAGTCTAGGTCCTAAGGAGCTCAAAGCCACAGAGACTTTGTGGTGATCTGCGTGTAATGTAATATCTCATTGTAAGGTGACGAGGCCAGCAAGAGTTAATTAACTCACAAACTGACCTTGACCCATGGCGGAACTTTAAAGACTGGTTAGGAAGATCTGTAAAGGAATAGAGGTTTGAAATGCAGCCTGCATTGTTAGAGATAGAAGGGTAAATGTTAGCTCGGGTCTTGTCTATTGCTATAGCTGTGATTCAAAGATCAAAAAAGCAATATTAACATTTCGGAAGACACTGGAGTGAGATTGCATTATTGTCTATATCGGGGACAGCAACCTTCCACAAGTGGTGTGCCACGTCTTGATTTATTCACTCTAAAATGTATTACTGGCACGCGAAACCTTAATGTTTTTCAGAAGGTCTCTTTACTTTCTATCTCTATATATTATATAACTAGTGTTGTATTGTAAAATAAATAAGGTTTTCAAAATGTTTAAGTAGCTTCATTTAAAATTAAATTAAAATGTTGATCTTACACCACTGGTCTGCTCCACCCGCTGCTGGTCTGGGGTTCTGTTCCATTAGGCCGCCAGCAGGCTGGGTGGGGCCCTGCCCACAGACAGAGGGTAGCTACCTTCTCCCTGGTTCTGGCCCATTCTCTTGCTCTCTCTGCACTGAGCTGAGGGTGGGAGTGGACGGGCTTGAAATGTTGCCCTCAATCCTGCCTCCCTCTTCCACCCATCTACATCAGCCCCACTTGAACAGAGACCGATTCAACACTGACAGTCACTGCTGCACTCTCGCACCCACTACCCCGCATGGTTTTTGTCCCCTCCTACTACTCCAGGGCTTTCACGACCTAACCTGTGGAGATGCACAGGGAGTGTACAGGGCTGGGGCTGAAGGGTCTGGCCCAGGAGCTAGAATGAGGGAGGGGGCTCAGGGTTGAGGCAGGAGGTCTGGGGGTGGGGGCACTTACCTGGGCAGCCCCCAAATTGGTGTGAGGGGTGCAGGTGGGAATGTGAGTGGGGGTGCAGGAGCGCCCGTTTAGTGCTCAGGGTGGGGGTGGGGATGTGCAGGGGTGCAAGATTCAGGGCAGAGGACTGGGGCCATGTGAGTGGGGTGCAGGTGTCAGGGTGGGGAGGCTGGGTATGTGTTGGGGTGCCACAGGGCTGGGGTTGGGGGGGTGAAGGAGTCAACAGAGGGCTGGGTGTGTATGAGGGAGGTACAGGGCTCAGGGCAGGGGCCTGGGTGTGTGTGTGTGGGGGGGGAGGGCGGTGTCAGGGCTCAGGGCTGGGTGCCTGCCCCCCTCAGAACCTCCAACCCCCTCTACTCCTTGTCCCCTGACTACCCCCTACTGGGACCTCTGCCTCTAACTGCCCCCAGAACCCTATCCCCTATCTAAGCCTCCCTGTTCTTGTCCCCTGACTGCCCCCCTAGGAGCCTACCCCCTACCTGTCCCCTGACTGCCCCAACCCTTATCCACACCTCCACCCCCTGACAGGACCCCCAGAACTCCTGAGCCATACAACCCTTCTCCTGACAGCCCCTCCCCAAACTCCTGACTCATCCAACCCCCCGAGTTCCTTGTCCCCTCACTGCCCCCCTAGGAGTCTACCCCCTACCTATCCCCTGACTGCCCTAACCCTTATCCACACCCCGAGATAGACCCCCGGACTCCCACGCCCCATCCAACCACTCCCCACCCCCGACAGGACCCCCAGCACTCCCGACCCGTACAACCCTCCCCCTGCTCCCTGCCTGCCGCAACCCCCTCGACACCCCTGCCTCCTGAGAGACCCCACAAACTCCTGACTCATCTAACCCCCCCAGCTCCTTGTCCCCTGACCACCTCCTCCAGAGACCCCCCCCACACTAACTGTCCCCTGACCCTGTTCCCTGTCTGCTGCCTCCAGAGACCCCCAACCCTAGCCACCCCCCCAGGGTCCCACCCCCTATCCAACCAACCCTGCTCCCTGTTCCCTGACTGCCCCCACCCCTTACCAAAGCCCCCCAGCACCAGATCCCCTTACCATGAGCCTATGCTGCCCCATGGGAGCACGCAGCCCCGGACCCAGAGCTCTGCGCGTGGCGGCAGGGATCTGGGGGAGGGGCTGGGGGCTTGCTGTGCTCGGCCCGGTGCTCCAGCCTGGGAGCGCGGACCCTGTGGCTTGCCGTGCTGGCAGGATTTTTAATGGCACCCTGGAGTCCTGGCAGGCAGCCGCGTGCCATTGAAAATCGGCTCCAGTGACGTCTTTGGCACGCGGCTGCCAGAGGTTGCTGACCCCTGACCTAGTGTCTCTGTGGCTCCATGAGGGAAATAACTAGTGAGACCGTGTGGCCACGCAGGGAAATGCACAGAGCATTTCTCTCGGAGGAACAGACACACCATTACCCTGCGTGGGCACACGGTGTCACTGTAGCTCCAAGAAGGAACTGCTCTGTGCATTACCTTTCGTGGCCACACGGTGTCTCTGTTGCTCCATATAGGAAATGCTCTATGCATTACCCTACTTGGCCACACGGTGTCACTGTTCCTCTAAGAGAAATGCTCTGTGCATTACCCTGCATGGCTACATGGTGTCACTGTAGCTACATGCAGGAACTGTTCTGTGCATTACCCTGTGTGGCCACGTGCTGTCCCTGTTGCACCGTGAGAAAGCCCATGTGCATTAGCCTCATGGCCACACGGTGCCCCGCTTGCTTCATGAGAAATACTCTGTGCATTACCCTGCGTGGCCACATGGTATCCCTTTTGCTCCATGCAGGAACTACTCTGTGCATTACCCTACTTGGCCACACGGTGTCACTGTTCATCTGAGAGAAATGCTCTGTGCATTACCCTGCATGGCCACATGGTGTCACTGTTGCACCGTGAGAAATCCCATGTGCATTACCCAGCATGGCCACACGGTGTCACTGTAGATACATGCGGGAACTGTTCTGTGCATTACCCTGCATGGCCACACGGTGTCACTGTAGCTGCACGCAGGAACTGCTCTGTGCATTACCCATCGTGGCCACATGGTGTCACTGTTGCTCCATGAGAAATGGTCTGTGCATTACCCTGCGGGGCCACATAGTGTCACTGTTGCTCCATGCAGAAACTGCTCTGTGAATTTCCCTGCGTGGCCACAGGGTGTCACTGTTGCTCCGTTAGAAATCCCATGTGCATTACCCTGCGTGGCCACATGGTGTCACTGTTGTTCCGTGAGAAATCCCATGTGCATTACATTGCGTGGCCACATGGTGTCACTGTAGCTGCACGCAGGAACTGCTCTGTGCATTACCCTGCGTGGCCACACGGTGTCACTGTTGCTCCATGCAGGAACTGCTCTGTGCATTACCCGTCGTGGCCACAGGGTGTCACTGTTGCGCCGTGAGAAATCCCATGTGCATTACCCTGCGTGGCCACATGGTGTCACTGTTGTTCCGTGAGAAATCCCATGTGCATTACCCTGCGTGGCCACATGGTGTCACTGTAGTTGCACGCAGGAACTGCTCTGTGCATTACCCTCTGTGGCCACATGGTGTCACTGTTGCTCCATGCAGGAACTGCTCTGTGCATTACCCTACTTGGTCACACGGTGTCACTGTAGCAACATGCAGGAACTGTTCTGTGCATTACCCTACTTGGCCACACGGTGTCACTGTAGCTACACGCAGGAACTGCTCTGTGAATTACCCGTCGTGGCCACATGGTGTCACTGTTGCTCCATGAGAAATGGTCTGTGCATTACCCTGCGTGGCCACACGGTGTCACTGTTGCTCCAAGAGAAATACTCTGTGCATTACCCTGCGTGGCCACACGGTGTCACTGTAGCTGTACGCAGGAACTGCTCTGTGCATTACCCGTCGTGGCCACACGGTGTCACTGTTGATCCATGCAGGAACTGTTCTGTGCATTACCCTGTGTGGCCAAACGGTGTCACTGTTGCTCCATGCAGAAACTGCTCTGTGAATTTTCCGGCGTAGCAACACGGTGTCACTGTTGCTCCGTGAGCAAAACTCTGTTCATTACCCTGCGTGGCCACATGGTGTCACTGTTGCTCCATGCAGGAACTACTCTGTGCATTACCCTGCGTGGCCACACGGTGTCACTGTTGCTCTGAGAGAAATGCTCTGTGCATTACCCTCCGCGGCCACACGGTGTCTCTGTTGCTCCATGAGATATCGTCTGTGCATTACCCTTCATGGCCACATGGTGTCACTGTTGCTCAATATAGGAAATGGTCTATGCATTACCCTACTTGGCCACATGGTGTCACTGTTCCTCTGAGAGAAATGCTCTGTGCATTACCCTGCCTGGCCACATGGTGTCACTCTTGTGCCGTGAGAAATCCCATGTGCATTAGCCTCGTGGCCATACGGTGTCCCGCTTCTCCATGAGAAATACTCTGCGCATTACCCTGCGTGGTCACACGATGTCACTGTGGCTTCGTGCAGGAACTGCTCTGTGCATTACCCGTCGTGGCCACATGGTGTCACTGTTGCTCCATGAGAAATGGTCTGTGAATTTCCCTGCGTGGCCACAGGGTGTCACTGTTGCTCCATGCAGAAAGTGCTCTGTGAATTTCCCTGCGTGGCCACAGGGTGTCACTGTTGCTCCGTGAGAAATCCCATGTGCATTACCCTGCGTGGCCACATGGTGTCACTGTTGTTCCGTGTTAAATCCCATGTGCATTACCCTGCGTGGCCACATGGTGTCACTGTAGCTGCACGCAGGAACTGCTTTGTGCATTACCCTTCGTGGCCACATGGTGTCACAGTTGCTCCATGCAGGAACTGCTCTGTGCATTACCCTACGTGGCCACACGGTGTCACTATTCCTCCGTGAGAAATGCTCTGTGCATTACGCTCCATGGCCACACGGTGTCACTGTTCATCTGAGAGAAATGCTTTGTGCATTACCCTGCGGGGCCACATGGTGTCACTGTAGCTACATGCGAGAACTGTTCTGTGCATTACCCTGCGTGGCCACACGGTGTCACTGTTGATCCATGCAGGAACTGTTCTGTGCATTACCCTGCGTGGCCACACGGTGTCACTGTTGCTCCATGCAGGAACTGCTCTGTGCATTACCCGTCGTGGCCACAGGGTGTCACTGTTGCTCCGTGAGAAATCCCATGTGCATTACCCTGCGTGGCCACATGGTGTCACTGTTGTTCCGTGAGAAATCCCATGTGCATTACCCTGCGTGGCCACATGGCAGGGGCTGCTCTACAAATTTGGCCGCCCCAAGCAATCATGCCCGGGAGGCGCCCCCGAACCGCGGGAGCAGCAGAACTGCCGCGGGCATGACTGCGGAGGGTCCGCTGGTCGCGCGGCTCAGCTGGACCTCCGCAGGTGCCGGCGGTTCGCTGGTCCGGCGGCTCCGGTTGAGCTGCCGCAGTCATGCCTGCGGGAGGTCCAGTAGAGCTGCGGGACCAGCGAACCGTCCGCAGTAATGCCTGCGGCAGGTCCGGTCGTCCCCAGGCTCCAGTGGACCTCCCGCAGGCATGACTGCGGCAGGTCCACCGGCCCAGCCTGCCACCCCCCTGGGAAAGGGCCGCCCCAGGCGGGTGCTTGCCCCACTGGGCTCTAGAGCCGCCCCTGCCACATGGTGTCACTGTAGCTGCACGCAGGAACTGCTCTGTGCATTACCCTCCGTGGTCACATGGTGTCACTGTTGCTCCATGCAGGAACTGCTCTGTGCATTACCCTACTTGGCCACACGGTATCACTGTAGCAACATGCAGGAACTGTTCTGTGCATTACCCTACTTGGCCACACGGTGTCACAGTTGCTCCATGAAGGAACTGTTCTGTGCATAACCCTGCGTGGCCACACGGTGTCACTGTTGCTCCGTGAGAAATCCCATGTGCATTACCCTGCATGGCCACATGGTGTCACAGTTGCTCCATGCAGGAACTGCTCTGTGCATTACCATGCGTGGCCACATGGTGTCACTGTTGCTCCGGGAAAAGTGCTTTGAGCATTACCCTTCGTGGCCACACGGTGTCACTGTTGATCCATGCAGGAACTATTCTGTGCATTACCCTGCGTGGCCACACGGTGTCACTGTTGCTCCATGCAGGAACTGCTCTGTGCATTACCCTACGTGGCCACAAGGTGTCACTATTCCTCCGTGAGAAATGCTCTGTGCATTACCCTTCATGGCCACACGGTGTCACTGTTCCTCTGAGAGAAATGCTTTGTGCATTACCCTGCGGGGCCAGATGGTGTCACTGTAGCTACATGCGAGAACTGTTCTGTGCATTACCCTGCGTGGCCACACGGTGTCACTGTTGATCCATGCAGGAACTGTTCTGTGCATTACCCTGCGTGGCCACACGGTGTCACTGTTGCTCCATGCAGAAACTGCTCTGTGAATTTCCAGGCGTAGCAACACGGTGTCACTGTTCCTCTGAGAGAAATGCTCTGTGCATTACCCTTCGTGGCCACACGGTGTCACTATTCCTCCGTGAGAAATGCTCTGTGTATTACCCTTCATGGCCACACGGTGTCACTGTTCCTCTGAGTGAAATGCTTTGTGCATTACCCTGCGGGGCCACATGGTGTCACTGTAGCTACATGCGAGAACTGTTCTGTGCATTACCCTGCGTGGCCACATGGTGTCACTGTTGCGCCGTGATAAATCCCATGTGCATTACCCAGCGTGGCCACACGGTGTCACTGTTGATCCATGCAGGAACTACTCTGTGCATTACCCTGCGTGGCCACACGGTGTCTCTGTTGCTCCATGAGATATGGTCTGTGCATTACCCTTCATGGCCACATGGTGTCACTGTTGCTCAATATAGGAAATGGTCTATACATTACCATACTTGGCCACATGGTGTCACTGTTCCTCTGAGAGAAATGCTCTGTGCATTACCGTGCCTGGCCACATGGTATCACTCTTGCGCCGTGAGAAATCCCATGTGCATTAGCCTCGTGGCCACATGGTGTCCCGCTTCCTCCATGAGAAATACGCTGTGCATTACCCTGCGTGGTCACACGATGTCACTGTGGCTTCATGCAGGAACTGCTCTGTGCATTACCCGTCGTGGCCACATGGTGTCACTGTTGCTCCATGCAGAAACTGCTCTGTGAATTTCCCTGTGTGGCCACAGGGTGTCACTCTTGCTCCGTGAGAAATCCCATGTGCATTACCCTGCGTGGCCACATGGTGTCACTGTAGATACATGCGGGAACTGTTCTGTGCATTACCCTGCGTGGCCACACGGTGTCACTGTAGCTGCACGCAGGAACTGCTCCTGTGCATTACCCGTCGTGGCTACATGGTGTCACTCTTGCTCCGTGAGAAATCCCATCTGCATTACCCTGCGTGGCCACATGGTGTCACCGTTGTTCCGTGAGAAATCCCATGTGTATTACCCGTCGTGGCCACATGGTGTCACTGTTGCTCCATGAGAAATGGTCTGTGCATTACCCTGCGTGGCCACACGGTGTCACTGTTGCTCCAAGAGAAATACTCTGTGCATTACCCTGCGTGGCCACACGGTGTCACTGTAGCTGCACGCAGGAACTGATCCTGTGCATTACCCGTCGTGGCCACATGGTGTCACTGTTGCTCCATGCAGGAACTGCTCTGTGCATTACCCGTCATGGCCACACGATGTCACTGTTGCTCCATGCAGGAACTGCTCTGTGCATTACCCTTTGAGACCACACGGTGTCACTGTTCCACTGAGAGAAATGCTCTGTATTACGCTGCGTGGCCACATGATGTCACTGTAGCTCTATGCATGAACTGTTCTGTGCATTACCCTGTGTGGCCTCACGGTGTCACTGTTCCACTGAGAGAAATGCTCTGTGCATTACCCTGCGTGGCCACATGATGTCACTGTAGCTCTATGCAGGAACTCCTCTGTGCATTACCGTTCGTGGCCACATGATGTCACTGTAGCTCTATGCAGGAACTCCTCTGTGCATTACCCTGCGTGGCCACATGGTGTCACTGTTGTTCCGTGAGAAATCCCATGTGTATTACCCGTCGTGGCCACATGGTGTAACTGTTGCTCCATGAGAAATGGTCTGTGCATTACCCTGCGTGGCCACACGGTGTCACTGTTGCTCCAAGAGAAATGCTCTGTGCATTACCCTGCGTGGCCACACGGTGACATTCTTGCTCCATGCGAAATGCTCTGATCATTACCCTGCGTGGGCACACGGTGTCACTGTAGCTAAATGCAGGAACTCTTCTGTGCATTACCCTTCGTGGCCACATGATGTCACTGTTCCTCTGAGAGAAATGCTTTGTGCATTACCCTGCGTGGCCACATGGTGTCACTGTTGTGCTGTGAGAAATCCCATGTGCATTACCCTCATGGCCGCACGGTGTCACACTTGCTCCATGAGAAATACTCTGTGCATTACCCTGCGTAGCCACACGGTGTCACTGTAGCTGCACGCAGGAACTGCTCTGTGCATTACCAAACGTGGCCACACCATGTCACTGTAGCTCCATGCAGGAATGGTCTGTGAATTTCCCTGCGTGGCCACACGGTGTCACTCTTGCTCCGTGAGAAATACTCTGTGCATTACCCTGCGTGGCCACATGGTGTCACTGTTGAGCCGTGAGAAATTCCATGTTCATTACCCTCGTGGCCACACGGTGTCACGCTTGCTCCAGGAGAAATACTCTGTGCATTATCCTGTGTGGCCACACGGTGTCACTGTAGCTGCACGCAGGAACTGCTCTGTGCATTATCCTGTGTGGCCACACGGTGTCACTGTTGCTCCAAGAGAAATGCTCTGTGCATTACCCTGCGTGGCCACACGGTGACATTCTTGCTCCATGCGAAATGCTCTGATCATTACCCTGCGTGGGCACACGGTGTCACTGTAGCTAAATGCAGGAACTCTTCTGTGCATTACCCTTCGTGGCCACATGATGTCACTGTTCCTCTGAGAGAAATGCTTTGTGCATTACCCTGCGTGGCCACATGGTGTCACTGTTGTGCTGTGAGAAATCCCATGTGCATTACCCTCATGGCCGCACGGTGTCACACTTGCTCCATGAGAAATACTCTGTGCATTACCCTGCGTAGCCACACGGTGTCACTGTAGCTGCACGCAGGAACTGCTCTGTGCATTACCAAACGTGGCCACACCATGTCACTGTAGCTCCATGCAGGAATGGTCTGTGAATTTCCCTGCGTGGCCACACGGTGTCACTCTTGCTCCGTGAGAAATACTCTGTGCATTACCCTGCGTGGCCACATGGTGTCACTGTTGAGCCGTGAGAAATTCCATGTTCATTACCCTCGTGGCCACACGGTGTCACGCTTGCTCCAGGAGAAATACTCTGTGCATTATCCTGTGTGGCCACACGGTGTCACTGTAGCTGCACGCAGGAACTGCTCTGTGCATTACCCATCGTGGCCACATGATGTCACTGTTGCTCCATGCAGGAACTGCTCTGTGAATTACCCTTCGTGGCCACACGGTGTCACTGTTCCACTGAGAGAAATGCTCTGTGCATTACCCTGCGTGACCACATGGTGTCACTGTGGCTCCATGCAGGAACTCTTCTGTGCATTACCCTTCGTGGCCACACGGTGTCACTGTTCCAGTGAGAGAAATGCTCTGTGCATTACCCTGCGTGGCCACATGGTGTCACTGTGGCTCCATGCAGGAACTGTTCTGTGCATTACCCTTCGTGGCCACATGGTGTCACTGTTCCTCTTAGAGAAATGCTCAGTGCATTACCCTTCGTGGCCACACGGTGTCAGTGCAGCCGTCACTGTGTCTTACGAGGTTCCAGGGGCCCTCGCAGCCCTGTTTCCAGAATGTAGGCGTCCCGATGGTGCTTAGGGGATTTGGAGGGGCCCCCCAGCACTCTCTCCGCTGCTGCAAGTGTCCCGGGGGGCCTGAGGGGGTTCCGGAGGGGCCCCCAGGCCTCTCTCCAGGCTGTAGGGGTCCCAGGGGGTTTAGGCGGTTCGGGGGGGCCCCAGCCCTCTCACCAGGCTGTAGGGGTTCCAGGGGGTATTATGGGGTTCTGGGGGGGCCTCCAGCCCACTCTCTAGGCTGTAGGTGTCCTGGGGGTGCTTAGGGGGTTCTGGGGGACTCCCCAGTCCTCTCTCCTGGCTGTAGGGGTCCCAGGGGGCTGAGGGGTTCTGGGGGGGCTCCCAGCCTCCTCTCCAGGCTGTAGGGGTCCCAGGCAGGCCCCCAGCCATCTCTCCAGGCTGTAGGGGTCCCAGTGGGGCTTCGGGCATCGGGGGGGCCCCAGCGCCCTCTCCAGGCTGTAGGGATCCCAAGGGGGCTTAGGGTTTTCTGGGGGCCCCCCAGCCCTCTTTCCAGGCTGTAGAGTCCTGGGGGGGGGCTTAGGGGGTTCTGGGGGTGACCCCCAGCCCTCTCTCCAGGCTGTAGGGGTCCCGGGGTGGTTTAGGGTGTTCCGGGAGTCCCCCCAGATGTCTCTCCAGGCTGTAGGGGTCCTGGGGGGGATCAGGAGTTCAGGGGGGCCCCCTAGATCTCTGTCCAGGCTGTAGGGGTCCCGGGGGGCTTAGGGAGTTTGGGGGGACCCCGCAGCCCTCTCTCCAGGCTGTAGGGGTCCTGGAGGGGCTTAGGGGATTCCAGGGGCTCCCCAGCCCTCTCTCCAGGCTGTAGGGTTCTGGGGGGACTTGGAGAGAGGGCTGGGGGGCCCCCCAGAATGCCCTAAGCTGTTGGGGTATCAGGGGGGCTTAGGGGGTTTTGGGGGTCCCTCAAGCCCTGTCTCCAGGCTGTAGGTGTCCTGGGGGGTTAGGTGGTTAGGGGGTTTGGTGGGGCCCCCTAGCCCTCTCTCCAGGCTGTAGGGGTCCAGGAGGGATTTAGGGGGTTCGTGGGGGACACAGATACCTCTCTCCAGGCTTCAGGGGTTCCCAGGGGGGGCTTAGGGGGTTCGTGGGGGGCACAGATACCTCTCTCTAGGCTGTAGGGTTCCTGGGGGGCTTAGGGGGTTCGTGGGAGGCACAGATAACTATGTCTAGACTGGAGGCATCCCTTGGGGTTTAGGGGGTTTCTGAGGTGTACAGATACCAGCCTCCAGGCTTTAGGGGTCTCAGGTGGTCTTAGGGGATTCGTGGGGTGCAGAGATACCTACGTCCAGGCTGGATGGGTCCCGAGGGGATTAGTGGGTTTGGGGCTGGGCCCAGATACTTATATTCAGGCTGTAGACATTCCTGGGGGGATTAGGGGTTTAGTGGGGACACAGATACCTACATCCAGGGTGCAGTGTTCCCTGGGGGTTTATGGGGTTTGTGGGGGGCACAGATACCTACGTCCATGGTGGTGTTGTCCCTGGGAGGCTTAGGGGGTTGTGGGTGGCAGAAATACCTTCGTCCAGGCTAGATGGGTCCCGCGGGGATTAGGGGTTTGTGGGAGGCACAGATACCTATGTAAGCAGAGTCAGGATGAGCTCTACCCTGACATCTGGTGGTGAATTATGGCGAGTGTGGAAAATAATTTCAGGGGCTGATGGTGTTTGCATAGGCACAGCCCACGGCATCCTGGGATGGTTCCTTTGGCAGCTGTGGGATCCCCAGTTTCTTTGTTGTTAGGGCGGCAGAAGGGGAGTGTTGTCACCCTGACTGTGTGGATGAGGAACTGTGAAACTGCTTTGTGACAGGGAATCTCACCATCAATGGAGTGGTACTCGCTAGACAAGGGAGTGGGCTCCTTGGGTGAGCCAGAAACACCAATTGCACTTGTTTTTTCTTCCTGGTGTTGAATACCAGAGCTGATTTTGGATTCTCTTAAGAATCTAAGTTCTAGGTTCCTGAACTGGAATCACTAAAGAGCTGAAATTCCTAAAGAGCTGTTCTAAGTAGTGGGGGAGCCTGAAGCTATATTGCAGAGCAGAGCAGCTGGCAGAGTGGAGCAGTTTGTGGGACAGTTGGAGCAGATCACAGGACGGCTGGTGGAGGAGGGCAGCTGGCAGAGCGGAGCAGTTTGTGGGACAGTTGGAGCAGATCACAGGATGGCTGGTGGAGCAGAGCAGCTGGCAGAGCGGAGCAGTTTGTGGGACGGCTGGAGCGGATTGAGGGACGGCTGGTGGAGCAGAGCAGCTGCCAGAGCAGAGCAGTTTGTGGGGACGGCTGGAGCAGATCACAGGAAGGCTGGTGGAGCAGAGCAGCTGGCAGAGCGGAGCAGTTTGTGGGACGGCTGGAGCGGATCGAGGGACGGCTGGTGGAGCAGAGCAGCTGCCAGAGCAGAGCAGTTTGTGGGGACGGCTGGAGCAGATCACAGGAAGGCTGGTGGAGTAGAGCAGCCGGTGGAGCAGAGGTGAGCAGTTCGTGGGGAAGGCGGAAGCAGAATCCCACAGAGAGGTAGGGCAGTCAGCCCTGGACCACGTACGGTTCCCCTTTCTACCCAGGCTGGCAGGGGGGAAACACCTGCAGAGAGACTCATGAACTCTGGGGCTGTGAGACTGTGGTTGATTTTTGGGTTGCTGGACTCGGGATATTTGAGGCATTGGACTTTGGAGTCTTGGGGTGATTTGGGGGTTGCTGGACTCAAGAGCCCAGAGAAAAGGACTCGGCCTAGTTGAGGTGTTTTCCCAATTTAATGCTATGTTGTTTATCTCATGTTATTAAACATTTTCTGCTACACCCAGACTCTGTGCTTGGGAGAGGGGAGCTATTGCCTCTTTGAGGCACCCAGGGGTGTGTGTGTAAGATTTTCCAGATCACTGGGTGGGGGATCGAGCTGGTTTGCATTATGTTGTAGGGAAGGGTCCCCTATGTATTGAACCCGGCCCTTGCTGCTCTCAATTCAGCCTGGCAGAAGGGTTATAACTACGTCCAGGCTGGAGCAGTCCTTGGGGAGCTTAGAGGGTTTGTGGGAGGCACAGATACCTATGTACCAACTGGAGGACCCCCAGGGTGCTTAGGGGGTTTTGGGGGGGCACAGATACCTGCGTCCTGGTTGTAGGGGTCCCGGGTGTGCTTATGGAGTTCGGGGGTGCACAGATAGCTATGTCCAGGGTGTAGGGGCCCCAGGGTGGGGGCTTAGGGTGTCGTGGGGGGCACAGGTACCTCTGTCCAGGCTGTAGGGGTCCCAGAGCAGCTTATGGATTTCAGGGGGGGGGCACAGATTCCTATCTCTGGGCTTTAGACGTCCCTGGGAGGCTTAGGGGGTTCGTGGGGGGCACACATATCTACATCCAAGCTGTAGGGTTTCCTCTGGGGTTTAGGGTGTTCGTGGGGAGCACATATTCCTACGTCCAGGCTGCAGGGGTACCTTGGGGGCTTAGGGGCTTTGTGGGGGGCCCAGATACCTAAGGCTAAACTGGAGTGGTCCCTGAGGGGCTTATGATGATTGCGGGGGGCAGAGATACCTTCGTCCAGGCTGGAGGGGTCCTGGGAGGCTTAGGTGATTTGTGGGGGGCACCGATACCTACATCCAGTCTGTAGGGGCCCCTGGAGGGCTTACAAGGTTTTTTGAGGGCACAGATACCAACTTCCAGGGTTTAGGTGACCCTGGGGGGCTTAGGGGGTTTGTGAGGGGCACAGATACCTACGTCCACCCTGGAGTGGACCCGGGGGTATTTATGAGGTTCGGGGAAGGGCACAGATAACTATCTCCAGGCTGTAGGGATCCCTCAGGGGCTTACGGGTTTTGTGGGGGGCACAGATACCTAGGTCCAGGCCTTAGGGGTCCCGGGGAGATTAGGGGGTTCGTTGGGGGCACAGATACCTACGTCCAGGCTGTAGAGGTCCCTGGGGGGTTTAGGGGGTTTGTGGGGGCAACAGATACCTACGTTTAGGATGTAGAGGTCCCTGGGGGGCTTAGATGGTTTGTGGGGGGCCCAGATACCTACATCCAGGCTGGAGTGTTCCCTCGGGGGCTTAGGGGATTTGTGGGAGGCACATATACCTGCATCCAGGATGTAGGGGTCCCTGGTGGGCTTAGGGTGTTTGCGGGAGGTACAGATACTTATGAACAGATTGGAGGAATCCCGGGGGGCTTAGGGGGTTTATGGGGGTCACAAATACCAAGGTCCAGGCTATAGAGGTCCCTGGGGGGCTTTCAGGGTTTATGGGGGCCACACATACCTACGTTTAGAATGTAGGGGTCCCTGGGGGGCTTAGATGGTGTGTGGGGTCCCAGATACCTACATCCAGGCTGGAGCGTCCCTGGCGGTCTTAGGGGGTTTGTGGGGGGAACAGATACCTACGTCCAGGCTGTAGGGGTCCCGGAGGTCTTAGGGGGTTGTGGGGGGCACACATTCCTACGTCCAGGCTGTAGGTTTCTCGGAGGTGCTTAGGGGGTCGTGGGGGTTATAGATACCTACATCCAGGGTGTAGGGGTCCCTCGGGGGCTTAGGAGGTTTGTGGAGAGCACATATTCCTACGTCCAGGCTTTAGGGGTCCCATGGGAACTTACGGGTTTTGTGGGGGGCACAGATACCTACTTCCAGGCTGTAGAAGTCCCTCAGGGGCTTAGGGGGTTTGTGGGGAGCACATATTCCTATGTCCAGGTTGTAGGGGTCGCTAGGGGGGTTAGGGTGTTCGTGGGGGGCACAGATACCTTCGTCCCGGCTGGAAGGGTCAATGGGGTGCTTAGGGAGTTTGTGGTGGGCAGAGATACCTACATCCAAGCTGTTAGGGTTTCTGGGGGATGAAGGGGTTTCTGAGGGGCACATATACCTACGTACAGACTGTAGGGGTCCCGGGGGGCTTAGGGGGTTTATGGGGGGCATAGATACCAATGTCCAGGCTGTAGAGGTCCCTGGGTGGCTTATGGGGTTTTTGGGGTGCAGAGATACCGACTTCCAAGCTGTAGGGGTGCCGGGGGGCTTTGGGGGTCGTGGGGGCACAGGTATCTACGTCCAGGATGTAGGGGTACCTGGGGGGCTTAGGGAGTTTGTGGGGGGCACAGATACCTACCTCTAGGCTGTAGGGTTTCCCCGGGGGTTAGGGGGTTTCTGACGGGCACAGATATCTACGTCTAGGCTGGAAGGGTCCCGGAGGGCTTAGGGGTTTTATTAGGGGCAAAGATACCAACCTCCAGGCTGTAGAGGTCCCTGGAGGGCTTAGGGGGTTCGTGGGGTGCACAGATACCTACGTCCGGGCTGTAGGGTCCCGGGCACTTCGGAGGGTTTTGTGGCCGGCTGATTGAATCAGGCTGCAGCTCTCAGCCTGCCGGAGCTGATTCAATCAGCCTGCGGGAGCCCAAGGTAAGACGCGACTGGGAGGGGAGAATCCAGGGTTGAGGAGGCTCGTGGGGTGAGAGGAATTGGGGGTGATGAGGTTCGGGGGGCTGCGGGGGAAGGTAGCGCTGGGGCCAAGGACGCTGGGCTCTGCAGCTGTCTCCCAGGTAAGATGGGGAGGGGGGAATCAGAGAGTGTCGGGGCTGGGGAGGGGGAAGGAATCGGGGGATGACGTGGCTCGTGGGGGGAGGAATTGGGGGGTGACGAGGGGGGGAGAGGGCTGGGATCCCGCGGGAGGGGGGGGCAGTGAGTTCCCTGTCTGTATGTTCTCAGTAATAGCAGCTGTTCCCCTAGCAAAACCCTCCCCGCCGCGTTCCCCCCCCCCCCGTGTTGCCCCCTTGGCTCCAGTCTGTGGTTCTGTGTTTAAAGCCGATAGGGTCGATCCGGGTCCATCTCTCTCTGTTTTTACACAGTTCTGCATCTGTTCCGCACACGGCCCCGGTCTCCAGCTGTTCAATCCTTCACCCGGGGGCGGGGTTAATAGTGGGCGGGGGGTCCCAGCCAGAGCCCCCAGCCCCCAGCCCCCGCTGCGGGGAGGGGCGCAGGGCCGGATGACGCAGGGGCTTGTGGGAGTGGCAGTGCGCCCCGGCCTACAACTCCCATCAGCCCCCGCGGACCCAGCGGGCGGCGCGTTGGGCGCGACAGGCTCCGCTTGCAGGGCGGGGCCTGGAGCGGAAGTGACGTCAGCGGGCTGGAGGCCGCCCGTGATAAGCACCCCCCCCAAGTGCTCCCACAGCCCCCCCGCCTCCCCCCAGTGCCTTTCCTCCCCCCCTGCCCAGCCACAGCGACCTTCCCCAGCCCCCCATGGCCCCCCCCTGGTGCCCCCGCACTGCTGTGAGCTTCCCCAGCTCCTCATGGGCCACCCCCTTCCCCACACACCTGCAGTGTGCCGCAAGCTTCCCTTCCCCACGGCGCCCCCAGCACACGGCGAATTTCCCAAGCCCCCTTGGTGCCCCCGCACCCCCAGCTCCCCTGCATCCCTAGTGCGCCACGACCTTCCCCAGCCCCCCCGGTGTTTCCGCACCGCTAGCACGCTGTGACCTTCCCCCCCGCACCCCCAACCCCCCCAGCTCCCCGTGACATTCTCTAGTCCCCCTCAGGCTGCCCCCCACAACCTTCCTCGTCCCCCCTGTAACCCCCACCCCGCCCCCTATGCCTGCAGCCTTCTCCAATCTGAACGCCCGTTCCTCTAGCCAAAACCAGCCCACGCCCGTCTATCCCCCCATCCGTTGGGCCCCTCCGTCCTTTCTTCTCCCTCCAACACCTCCTAGGCCACCCAACCTGCACCCCATCCCTACTTTCCCCCGTACAGGCCTTCTCCCATAGCCCCCTTCCGCCCCCCCTCCCTCCCCAACACCCCCCAGCCTGCAACAACTGTCCCCAACCTACACGCCTGTATCCCCCAGTTCATTCCTCCATTCAAGGGACTCCTCAGACCCCATCTCTCTCCAACATCCTCCCAGCTCACCCACAACCTGCGCCTCCATCCATGCCCCCACCTGTAGGGACTGCTCAGCGCCCCTTCCTCACCAACAGCACCCCCCAGTTCATTCCCCCATCCATTGGGCCCCTCAGTCCCCTTTTTTCCTCCCTCCCACCGCAGCCTGCACCCCACTCTGTCCCTAGATCTGTGGGCCCCCAGTGCCCTTTTCTCCTTTGTCCAACATTCCCCAACCTGCACCCCCATTCCTCCCTCCACCCATGGGGCCCCTCAGCCCTTCTCTCTCCTTCCTGCCCAACACTCACCCTTCATAGCACACGGGCAGGCGAGCTAGGGGACGAAACCCGTGGGGAGCAGTGGATTGTAGAGTGGAGCGGTGACTGATAGTGTGGGCTCAGTCTCTGTTCCTCGACTGAGGCGGCTGGAGATGGGATGGGAGAGGGAGGCAGGGAGGAGGGTGTTAATAGAGCTCTGTGTAGTGATAGCTCCTGCTTGTCTTTATTAGTTTGCAGAGGAATTGTCCAGGAGCTGGAGCCGGAGGAGAAACTGGAAGAAGTGAACCTGAGCAGCCTGGACATCCTTGTAAGCAGAGAGGAAGAGTCCTCAGCTTTCTGCCTTCTCCATGACTGGCTGTGAGTGAACAATTATGGCCTCTATCCCTCATCCGTACCACTCAAAGTTTTCTTCAGAGGCCGTGAGCCTCCTTGTTGGCCATGGGGCTCTGTGGGATTACGACCAAGGGAAGGGACAACAGTCTCCTCTGCTCAGTGACTGTCTTGGATGCAGGTGCAACAGGCTGCTTAACATATGAACGTAAGAATGGCCAGACTGGGTCAGATCAAAGGTCCATCTAGCCTAGTATCCTGTCTACCGACAGTGGCTAATGTCAGGTGCCCCAGAAGGAATGAACAGAACAGGGAATTACCAAGTGATCCATCCACTGTCACCCATTCCCAGCTCCTGGCAAACAGAGGCCAGGGACACGATCTCTGCTCATCGTGACTCATAGTCGTTGATGGACTCATCCTCCATGAATTGACAGTAACTCTCCACTTAACATCCTCTCGCTTAACATTGTTTCAATCTTAGGTCCCCGCTCAGTTACAGAACATGCTGTATTTAAAGTTGTGCAATGCTTGGCTATAACGGCGTTTGGCTGCCTGCTTTGTCCACAGTTGGCAGCCCCCCATCAGCTCTCCTATGCCCCCCCCCAGCACTTCCCGCCCGCCAGCAGACCCCACGGATCAGTGCCTTCCCCCACGGCCTCCTGCCTGTGGCAATCAGCTGGCTTGTGGTGTTCAGGGATGGGGAGTGAAGACTCATTGTGCAGGCTCCCCCTCCCTCCCCTGCTTCCAAACGCAAGCCAGCTGATGGCTGCGGGCAGGAGCGAGGACCCAGTGTGTGAAGTAAAGGGGAAGGAGGGGGGAAGAAGAGGCAGGTTAAGGGTGGGGGCTTGGGGGAAGAGGCGGCAGAGGGTTGAGGCCCTCGACCCTGGTGCTTGCAGAGAGGGGAAGCTGCCGCTGCTCCTGTGCAACGTGCTTCTGCTAGCCTACAGCACCTTCAGCCTCCTTGCCTGCCTCATTGTTGCCAGTGCCAGTGGGCTGTGCCCATGTGGGGTTAGGCGGGGGCACCCCCCCAACTATAGTACTGTACTGTATGGCAAAAAATAATTCCCTGCAGCGTAACCCCCCATTTACATCCATTCTTATGGGGAAATTCGACTCGCTTAACATCGTTTCACTTAAAGTTGCATTTTTCAGGAACATAACGAGAACGTTAAGTGAGGAGTTACTGTACCTAGTTCTTACTTGAACCCCATTATAGTCTTGGCTCTCACAGCATTCTCTGGCCAGGAGCTCCAAAGGCTGAGTGTGCGTTGCGTGCTTTTTAATTGTATCTATAAAGGTGTAATGGGAGATGGGAGAAGAAGAACCTACACAAGACTGCAGATTCACCCACGAAAGCTCATGCTGCAAAATGTCTGTTGGTCTATAAGGTGCCACAGGATTCTTTGCTGCTTTTACAGATCCAGACTAACACGGCTCCCCCTCTGATACCAGATTCCGCTGATAACTTCTGTTTTTCCCTCTTGTGTTGTGCTTAGTACAACGGAGAAAGAAGTGAAGGGTAAGAGTGAGGGACACCGGCAGGGCTGGGGCCGGGAGGGAATCACATTGTTACAGTCTGTGTTTGGGGTATAAACAGGGCTGTGTGTTCACGGACAGGCTCACACAGACGCCCGCTGGGCCTGGGATTCAGGCTGGGGCTGGTCGGGGTTTGGGTTCCCTTCACACCCCCCCCCGGTCCTCTTATCACACAGGAGCGTGTGAGATGGAAGGCGCCCAAGAGCTGTGAGACAGTGAGTGTTGTTGATTCCAGGCTATGCAGATGCCATGAAGCTGGGAGTGGAGCAGATGTCACCATCAGTGAGATAAGTGTCTGGTTTGGGGAGGACTCTGGTAACGGCCCACCTGCTTCCAGGCCAGGACTTGTCGTTAGCTGGGGCTGAGTTTATAGGAAAAGGTTCCTGAATAGCTGTAGTTACGAGGGAGACAAGGTCCCCGTTTTCAGGGGCTGGTCATTTCTCTGTCCACAAGCAGTGTGTTCTCTACAGCAGAAGGTTGGATCCAGGGGGATGACTCCAGCTGGTGAGTTTCTTGACTTCCTCCCACGTTTTTCTCTCTCTCTCTCCTCTAATGTGTTGGCCAACACACTCTCTGTCTGTCTCTCTCTCTCTCTCTGTCCTTGCCTCTCCTTGTCCTGTCTCCTTTCGTAGGACATGGGCAGGTGTGGTAGCTGTGCGTCCCCACAGGCTAGGTCTTGGGAGTGATGAACAAGTAGGAGGGGACCAAAATCACACAGGGTGGTGGGCGCTAGAGTGCAGCGGTGACTGTGGGTGTTGACTGAGTCTCTGCTCTAGCGGGGCTGATGTGGATGGCATGGGACGGGGAGGTAGGGATGAGGGCAAGATTTCATGCACCAGTTGAATTTTGTGTAGTGATGGCTTTTTCTTGGGTTACGTCCTGCGTTTGCAGAGGAATCATCCAGGAGCAGCAGCCGGAGGAGAAATTGGCAGAAGTGGACCTGAGCCGCCTGGAAATCCTCTTAAGTGGAGATCAACAGTCCTCAGCTTTCTGCCTCCCACATAACTGCCAGTGAGTAAGAGGTCAGGGCTTGGAATTCATCTGTACTCACTGCAATTTTCTTCACACTCTGTTTGCTTCCTCATTGTCTATGGGGCTCTGTGTGATTAAGGCTTGAAGGGACCAGAGTCTCTGGATCTCTCCTGGCGTCTGCAGTCTGGGACTGTGGTGGGCCCGCTGTGCACCCCTGACTCTCACCCACCTTTGCCTCTGCTTGCTGGAAGCAACAAGCTACAAGAAGCAATAAGTTACAAGCCAAAAACATGCTTTTCCCCACAGGTGTGGTGTGTGTGTGACCAGAGTGTGCTGTGCAGAGTGACTGTTTAAGGTGTCATTCCAAGGGTTGCTTTCTACTTGTAGTCCTAAAGGTCTGATGGGATGAGGGTTCAGGGCAGAGCCTCACTGTGTGGGAGAGGCGAAAAGTAGAGCCTCCCCAACATTGCCCACAGAGATGGTAACTTACTTGTTTTTCCCCTGGTGCTGGCTTTAGTACCAAGGGAAAATAAATCAGGCGTCAGAGTCTACTCCCTTCATACTTTGGAAAATGAGCAAAAGTGATCGGACCGCGAGAGCTATTGATGCTACGGAAAAGCCGTCCAACTGGGAGTGGAACAGCTGCTACTCTCAATGATAAGTGTCTATTTTGGTGATTGCTCTGCTCATGGCCCCCTCGCTTCTGGTAGTGGTGCTCCGTTAGCTGGGGCTGGGTTTGTAGGAAAAGGTTCCCGACTAGTGGTTATGAGGGAGACAAGGTCCCCATTTTCAGGGGCTGGTCAGTTCTCTGGCCAGGAGCAGTGTGTCCTCTGGAGCAGAAGGTTAGATCCAGGAGAATGGCTGCAGGTGGAGAGTTGCTTGCCTTCCTCCTGTGTTTCTCTCTCTGTCTCTCTCTGTCTCTCTCTGTTCTCTAGTATGTTGGCCAACACACACCCTCTCTCTATCCTTGCCTTTCCTTATGCTGTCTCCCTTCTTAGGACATGGGCAGGTGTGCTAGGTGTGCATCCCCACAGGTTAGGTCTTGGAAGCCCTGGAGTAGTAGGAGGGGACGAAAACCATGTTGGGCAGTAGGTGCTAAAGTGGAGCGGTGACTGTTGGTGTTAACTCGGTCTCCGTTCGTCGAGTGGGGCCAATGTAGATGGGATGGAAGAGGGAGGCAGGGATGAGGCCAAGAGTTCAAGCACCAATAGAGCTGCATGTAGTTATGGCTCATGCTTGGCTTTTGCAGCTGCGCTTGCAAAGGAATTGTCCAGGAGCCCCAGCCCAAGGAGAAACTGGCAGAAGTGGATCTGAGCAGCCTGGACATCCTTCTAAGGAGACATGAACAGTCCTCAGCTTCCTGCCTTCTGAACAACTGGCTGTGAGTAAGCGGTCAGTGCTTTCAATTCCTTATCTGTACTTGCTGTAGTTTTCTTCACAGGCCATGTGCTTCCTCGTTGGGTACAGGGCACAGTGGTATTAAGGCTGGGGAAGGGACAGGAGTCTCCTGAGCAAAGTGACCATTTTGGGTGCAGTTACAATGGGTCCTGTCTAGTTGCAGGTGTAAAGTAGTAACGGGAGATGGTTTGAGGGCGGAGCTGTGGGATACAGGAGACGTGAAATGAAGAGACTACGCGACATTGCAGACCGAGATGCTATTTTTTTTTCTTTTTCTTCCCTCTGCTGGGTTTAGTACCAAGGAAAAAGAAGTCACACGTCAGAGTCTACTGTCCTCATGCGATGGACAGTGAGTGAGAGCAGCGAGCCTGTGAGCATTGTTCAGGCCAGGCAAGAGCCGTCCATCTGGGAACCGAGGAGATGCTACTGTCACTGAGATAAGTGTCTGTTTTGCTGAGGGTTCTGCTCACGGCTCAGCTCCTGGTAGGGATGCCTCATTACAAGGTCTGGGTTTGTAAGAAAAGGTTCCTAACTAGTGGTTATGAAGGAGACAAGGTCCCCATTTTCAGGGGCTGGTAATTTCTCTGGCCAGGAGGGGTGTGTCCTCTGCAGCAGAAGGTTGGATCCAGGGGGATGACTCCAGCTTATGAGTTTCTTGACTCCCTCCCGTGTTTTTTACTCTCTCTCTCTCCTCTAATGTGTTGGACAACACACACTCTGTCTGTCTGTCTGTCTCTCTCTCACTCTGTCTCTGTCCTTGCTGCTTCTTGTGCCGTCTCCCTTCATAGGACACAGATAGGAGTGCTAGGTGTGCATCCCCACAGGCGAGATCTCGGGAGCTATGAACAAATAGGAGGGGATGAAAATCATGCAGGGTATTGGGCGCTAGAATGGAGCGGTGTCTGTGGATGTTCACGGGATGGGAGAGGGAGGCAGGGATGAGGGCAAGATTAAATGCACCAGTAGTGCTGTGTAGTGATTGTATTTGCTTGACTTTATTAGTTTGCAGAGGAATCGTCCAGGAGCCCTCGCCGGACGAGAATATGCAGAAATGGACGTGAGCAGCCTGGGCATCCTTCTGAGGAGACCTCAACAGTCTTCAGGGTCTGCCTTCTGCCTAACTGGCTGTGAGTAAGCGGTGAGTGCTTGGAATTCCTCATCTGTACTTGCTGTGATTTTCTTCACACTTTGTTTGCTTCCTTGTTGGGTGTGGGGCTCTTTGGGATTAAGGCTGGGGAAGGGACCAGAGTCACAATTGCTAACTTTCACTGGGGAAATAAGTACCCCTACTTTGACAATAAGCCAAAAATCAAGAGAAACCCATTTGAAAACAAGGCCAAAACAAGCCAATCCCTAAGAACCCCAACACTCAATGACTAGATCTCCCCTGGCGTGCAGTCTGGGACTGTGGTGGGCCCGCTGTGCACCTCAACTAGCTGTCCCCTTTGCTCCTCCTTGTCCGTGCTTGCTGGAAGCAAAAAGCTACAAGAAGCAATAAGTTACAAGGCAAAAAGAAGCACAATTTCTATGTGTTTTCCCCACAGGTTTGGTGTGTCTGACCAGAGTCATCTGTGCAGAGTGACTATTTCAGGTGTCGTCGCAAGGGGTGCTTTCTACTTGTAGTCATAAAGGCGTGATGGGATTAGGGTTCAGGGCAGAGCCCCACCATGTGGGAGAGGCGAAAAGAAGCGGCTGCCCAACATTGCCAATTGAGATGGTGACTGACTTGTTTTTCCGCTGGATTTAGTACCAAGGGAAAAGAAGTGACAAGTCAGAGTCTACTGCCCTCATGCGATGGAAAGCGAACGAGAGTGATGGGACTGCGAGAATTATTGATGCCTTGAAAAAGCCATCCGACTGGGAATGGAACAGTCATCACTGTCAATGAGATAAGTGTCTGTTTTGGTGATTGCTCTGCTCACGGCCCACCTTGCTCCTGAAAGGGATGCCCCGTTTGCTGAGGCTGTGTTTGTAAGAAAAGATTCCTGACTAGCTGTGGTTTTGAGAGAGAGAAGGTCCCTATTTTTAGGGGCTGCTCAGTTTTCTGGCCAGGAGCAGTGTGTCCTACGCAGCAGAAGGTTGCATCTAGGAGAATGAGTCCAGGTGGTGAATTGCTTGCCTTCCTCTCGTGTTTCTCTCTCTTCTCTAGTGTGTTGGCCAACACTCTTTCTCAATCTGTCCTTGCCTTTCCTTGTGCCGTCTCCCTTCTTAGGATATTGGCAGGCGAGCTAGGTGTGCACCCCCACAGGTTGTGTCTTGGGAGCCATAAAGAAGTAGGAGGGGACGAAAATCATGCAGGGCAGTCAGTGCGAGACTGGAGCGGTGACTGTTGGTGTTGTGGGGCTAAGACAGATCGAAAGCGACGCAGGGAAGAGGGCCTTAATTGGGCTCTATGTAGTGCAGGAGTTCTCAAACTGGGGTTTAGGTCCCGTCAGGGGGCCGCAAGGTTGTTATCTGGGGGGTTGTGAAATGTCATCCTCCATCCTAAACATCACTTGGCTTCCAGCATTTATAATGGTGTTGAATATATAAAAAGTGTTTTTAATTTATAAGGGGAGGGTCATACTCAGAAGCTTGCTATGTAAAAGGGACCATCAGTACAAAAGGTTGAGAACCACTGGTGTAGTGATAGTTCTTGCTTGCCTTTATTAGTTTGCAGAGGAATTGTCCAGGAGTCTCAGCTGGAGAAGAAGCTGGCAGAAGTGGACCTGAACTGCCTGGACATCCTTCTAAGGAGACATGAACAGTCCTCAGCTTTCTGCCTTCTGGATAACTGGCTATGAGTAAGAAGTCAGTGTTTTCAATTCCTTATCTGTACTCACTCTTGTTTCCTTCATAGGCCGTGTGCTTCCTCATTGGGTACGAGGCTCTTTGGGATTAAGGCTGGGGAAGGGACAAGAGTCTCCTGAGCAAAGTGACTATTTTGGGTGCAGTTAAAATGGGTCTCTTCTAGTTGCAGCTGTAAAGAAGTAATGGGAGATGGGTTGAGGGCAGAGCTGTGGGATACGGGAGATGTGAAATTAAGAGACTGTGACATTGGAGACGGAGACGGTAATTTTATTTTTTTTTTCTTCCTTTTACTTCTTCCTTGGTACTAAACCCAGCAGTCACACATCAGAGTCTACTGTCCTCATGCGATGGAAAGTGAGTGAGAGCAGCGAGCCTGTGAGCATTGTTCATGCCAGGCAACAGCCGTCAATGTGGAGGTCGAGCAGACGCCACTGTCACTGAGATAAGTGTCTGTTTTGCTGAGGGTTCTGCTCACGGCCCATATGAGTTTCTTGCCTTTCTCTGTTTCTCTCTCTCTCTCTCTCTTACTCTCTTCTCTAGTGTGTTGGCCAACACTCTCTGTCTCTGTCCTTGCCTCTCCTTGTGGTGTCTCCCTTCATAGGTCACGGGCAGGAGTGCTAAGTGTGCATCCCCACAGGCTAGGTCTCAGGAGCTATGAAGAAGTAGGAGGGGATGAAAATCATGCAGGGTAGTGGGCGCTAGAGTGGAGCAGTGACCGTCAGTGTTGACTCGGTCTCTGTTCATCGAGTCGGGCTGATGTAGATGAGATGGGAGAGGCAGGCAGGGATGAGGGCATTCATAGAGCTCTGTGTAGTGACAGTTCTTGCTTGGCTTTATTAGTTTGCAGAGGAATCGTCCAGGAGCCCCAGCCGGATGAGAATGTCAGAAGTGGACCTGAGCAGCCTGGACATCCTGCTAAGGAAACAAGAATAGTCCTCAGGTTTCTGCCTTCTGCATAACTGGCTGTGAGTAAGGGCTCAGTGCTTTGAACTCAGTCATCTGTACTCACTGTAGTATTCTTCACTGACGGTGTGGTTTCTTGTTGGGTACAGGGCTCTGTGGGATTAAGGGTGAGGAGGGGCCAGAGTCTGCTGTGCAGAGTGACTCTGTGGGGTGTTGTTGTAAGAGGTGCTTTGTACTTTTAGTCCTAAAGGTGTAATGGGTAGAGGGCGGAACCCCGCCGTGCGTGAGAGGGGAAAAGAAGAGCCTAAGAGACATTTCTGACTGAGACGGTAGCTTACTTGTTTTAGCTCCTGGTTTTAGTACCAAGCAAAAAGACGTCGCATGTCAAAGTCTACTGCCCTTATGAGTGAGAGTGACGAGACTGCGAGCGTTGTTGGTGCCAGGCAGGAGCCGTCCATCTGGGAGCAGAACAGCTGCTACTATCACTGAGATAAGTATCTGTTTTGCTGAGGGTTCTGCTCACGGCCCACCTGGCTACAGGTAGAGACACCCCGTTAGGTGGGGTGGGTTTGTAAGAAAAGGTTCCTGACTAGCTGTGGTTTTGAGGGAGACAGTCCCCATTTTCAGGGGCTGATGATTTCTCTGGCCAGGATCGGTGTGTCCTCGGCAGGAGAACGTTAGATCCATGAGGGATGACTCCAGGTGGTGAGTTGCTTGCCTTCCTCCTCTGTTACTCTCTGTCTTCTCTACTCTACTCTACTATGTTGGCCAACACACACTCTCTCTCTCTCTCTCTCTCTCTCTCTCTCTCTCTTTCTCTCTCTCTCTCTCTCTCTCTCTTGGCTGTCTCCCTTCATAGGGCACGGGCAGGAGTGTTACGTGTGCATCCCCTCAGGCTAGGTCTCGGGAGCTATGAACAAGTAGGAGGGGACGGAAATCATGCATCGTAGTGGGTGCTAGAGTGGAGGGGTGACTGTGGATGTTGACTGTCTCACTTCAAGTGGGCCTGATGTAGATAGGCAGGGATGAGGGCAAGATTACCTGCACCAATTGAATTTTGTGTAGTGATGGCTCATGCTTCGCTCATTTCCTGCGCTTGCAGAGGAATTGTCCAGGAGCAGCAGCTGAAGGAGAAAGTGGCAGACGCGGACCTGAGGAGCCTGGACATCCTTCTAAGCAGACATGAATGGTCCTCAGATTTCTGCCCTTATCTGTACTGGCTCTGGTTTTTTTTCAGAGGCTCTGAATTTCGTCATTGGACACGGTGCTCTGTGGGATTCAGACGAGGCAAAGGCACAAGTCTCCTGTGCAGAGTGAGTATCTTGGATGTAGGTGCAGTGGGCTGCTTTTTAGTTGTAGTGCTAAAGCTGTAATGGGAGGAGGGTTGAGGGCGGAGCCCTGAGGTGTGGTAGATGGGAGAAGAAGAACCTATGCACGTTGCAGAGTGAGATGCTAACTGATTGGTTTTTCCCCCTAGTGCTGGGTTTAGTACCAAGAGTCCACTCAGCACATGCCATGGAAAGGGAGCGAGAGCTGGGAGATTCTAAGCATTGTTGATGCCAGGGAAGAACCATCCAGCTGGGAGTGGAGCAAGGACCACTGTCAGTGAGATAAGTGTCTTGTTAGGTGAAGGCTCTGCTGTGGTTACGAGGGAGACAAGGTCCCTATTTTCAGGGGCTGCTCAGTCCTCTGGCCAGTACCGGTGAGTCCTCTGCAGCGGAAGGTTGGATCCAGGAGGACGATTCCAGATAGTGAGTTACTTGCCTTTCTCCTGTGTTTCTCTCTCTCTCTCTCTCCCTTCTCTAGTATGTTGGCCAACACTCTTTCTCTCTCTGTCTTTGTCCTTGCCTCTCCTTTGTCGTCTCCCTTCATAGAACAGGGGCAGGAGTGCTAGGTGTGCATCCCCACAGGCTTGGTCTCGGGAGCTATTAACAAGTAGGAGGGGATGAAAATCATGCAGGATAGTGGGCGCTAGAGAGGGGCAGTGTCTGTGGATGTTGACTCAGTCTCTGTTCATTGAGTCCGGCGGATATAGATGGAATGGGAGAGGGAGGCAGGGATGAGGACATTCATAGAGCTCGGTGTAGTGATGGTCCTTGCTTGGCTTTATTAGTTTGCAGAGGAATTGTCCAGGAGCCCTCGCTGGAGGAGAATATGCAGAAGTGGATCTGAGAAGCCTGGACATCCTTCTAAGGAGACATGAATTGTCCTCGGGTTTCTGCATAACTGGCTGTTCCTCATCTGTACTTGCTGTAGTTTTCTTCATAGGCCGTGTGTTTCCTCCTTGGGTACAGGGCTCTGTGGCTGGGGAGGGGCCAGAATCTGCTCAGCAGAGTGACTATGTTGGGTGCCATTAAGAGGGCCAATGCAGAGAGGAGAAAAGGGGCCTGAACCCTGATTACAGGGTGGTCACCCTTTCTTTAGTAAAATACTCCTCCTTTAAACTCGGTGTGGGTGGGGCGGAAAGTCCCCAATGTGAAAAGATCTGGAAATGAACAGGTGAGGGAGGGATCCTGCTGAGTGTCTCCTTTCCGATCAATCCTCCATCTCTCAGCGACACCCTTCCGGACTTACCTTCCTACCTCACCAAGAAAATAACTTAGTGCTCCCTAACCTTTACCAGAAAAGACCCCTCTTCCTTGTGACGCAGTCCTGTTAGTAGGGTTAGGTGCACCCACATGCTGGCTCTGAATACCACCGCATGTGATTACAACACCTGAACATCAACACATTTCAGAAAGGACCGCCACATCAATCCCTTCGGACGTAGCCCTAGGAATCTCCTCTGTCTATTTCCAAAGAGACAGACACAAGGCCTGGAATTTGGACACAGCTCAGGGAACTGTCCGAATGTCTACAGTTGAGCACTCATCAGTGCGATGGTGTCTTTCTTGTACACAAGAAAACAAAGGGTCAAAGTTGTGGTTGGTTGAGCGGTGTAAATTGGGCAGGGCAAAAGGACTTGAGGAAGGATGAGGTGGAAGTGAGGGTCTGAAAGGAGCCCGGCACCTCACCTGTTCATTTCCAAACGGTGTGACATTTGCATGGTTGGGCCATTTCTTGGCTTTTTTGAGAAAAGGGGCGAATTTTCCACGGCCTCCACCATCCCCTTACAGCTGCCCCTTCGCCACACCATGTTGCATCTGACCTGGATAGGTCGCAAGTAAGATTTCACTTCAAATCTCAAAAAAGTCCAGTAGAAATAATTGTGGGGGAATTTCCTGTCACTAAGAGAAATGGAAGCTCAAGCCTTCTCAAGGGGTGGAGTGTCGCTCAGCCACAGGCACAAAAAGGCTCCCCTAGTTTAAGCGTTGGAGGTTTACACCCTGGTTACAGGGCAGTCTTTTGCCGGGCGTGTCAAAATGACCTGTGGTTTAATTTGCTTGGCAAAGGAGACCCAAACCTTCCTTACAGGGTGGTCCTTAAGGCAGGGGCATTCGAATGGGGCAGAGCGAAAAGCGCCGTAAAGGAGAGACCTCTGTTCCCTCAGGAGAGCGTGGTCTCATTGCCCAGCAAGTGCCAGCGGCCCAAGAGGAGCCCTGCACCCTTCTCACAGGGATTGGTCAGTGGCAAAGAGCGTTTTAAGGTCTAGGTCCTAAGGAGGTCAAAGCCACAGAGACCTTGTGGTGATCTGCGTGTAATGTAATATCTCACTATAAGGTGACGAGGCCAGCAAGAGTTAATTAACTCACAAACTGACCTTGACCCATGGCCGAACTTTAAAGACTGGTTACGAAGATCTGTAACGGAATAGAGGTTTGAAATGCAGCCTGTATTGTTAGAGATAGAAGGGTAAGTGTTACCTCAGGTCTTGTCTATTGCTATAGCTGTGATTCAAAGATCAAAAAAGCAATATTAACATTTAGGAAGACACTGGAGTGAAATAGCGTTATTGTCTATATCGGGGACGGCAACCTTTCACAAGTGGTGTGCCGAGTCTTCATTTATTCACTCTAAGGTTTCGCGTGCCAGTAATAAATTTTAATGTTTTTCAGAAGGTCTCTTTAGTTTCTATGTCTATATATTATATAACTAGTGTTGTATTGTAAAATAAACAAGGTTTTCAAAATGTTTAAGTAGCTTCATTTAAAATTAAATTAAAATGTTGATCTTACACCACTGGCCTGCTCAACCAGCTGCTGGTCTGGGGTTCTGTTCCATTAGGCCGCCAGCAGGCTGTGCGGGGCCCTGCCCACATATAGCGGGTAGCTACCTTCTCTCTGGTTCTGGCCCATTCTCTTCCTCTCTCTGCACTGAGCTGAGGGTGGGAGTGGACTGAGCACAGGGCTGGGGCTGAAGGGTCTGGCCAGGAGCTAGAATGAGGGAGGGGGCTCAGGGTTGGGGCAGGAGGTCTGGGTGTGGGGGCACTTACCTGGGCAGCTCCCATTTGGTGTGAGGGGTGCAGGTGGGAATGTGAGTGGGGGTGCAGGAGCTCCCCTCTGGTGCTCAGGGTGGGGGTGGGGATGTGTAGGGGTGCAAGAGTCAGGGCAGAGGACTGGGGCTATGTGAGGGGGTGCAGGTGTCACGGCGGGGGGGCTGGGTATGTGTGGGGGTGCCACAGTCAGGGCTGGGGGCCGGGGGGGGTGAAGGAGTCAACAGAGGGCTGGGTGTGTATGAGGGAGGTACAGGGCTCAGGGCAGGGGCCTGTGTGTGTGTGTGTGTGTGTGTGAGGGGGGTGTCAGGGCAGAGGGCTGGGTGACTGCCCCCCTCCGAACCTCCAACCCCCTCCGCTCCTTGTCCCCTGACTACTCCCTCCTGGGACGTCTGCCCCCAACTGCCCCCCAGAACCCTATCCCCTATCTAAGCCTCCCTGTTCTTGTCCCCTGACTGCCCCCCTAGAAGCCTACCCCTTACCTGTCCCCTGACTGCCCCAACCCTTATCCACATCCCGAGACAGACCTCCGGACTCCCACGCCCCATCCAACCACTCCCCACCCCCAACAGGACCCCCAGCACTCCCGACCCATACAATCCTCACCCTGCTCCCTGCCTGCCGCAACCCCCTCCACACCCCTGTCTCCTGACAGCCCCCCCAAACTCCTGACTCATCCAACTGCCCCAGCTCCTTGTCCCCTGACAGCCTCCTCCAGAGACCCCCCCCACGCTAACTGTCCCCTGACCCCTATCCAGCCCTCACCCCCTGACAGACCCCGGAATTACCATGCCCCATCCACCCCCCTGTTCCCTGCCTGCTGCCTCCAGAGACCCCCACCCCCCCAGGATCCCACCTTCTATCCAACTAACCCTGCTCCCTGTTCCCTGACTGCCGCCATCCCTTACCAAAGCTCCCCAGCCCCAGATCCCCTTACCATAAGCCTCCAAGCAGAGCCAGCCTATGCTGCCCCGTGGGAGCGCACAGCCCCGCCCTTCAGAGTGCGGCGCGCACGGGGGCAGGGCTCTGGATGAGTGGGGAGCGTCTTTGCCTCCCTGCAGAGCCAAACGCTCCCCCACAGGAGCACGCAGCCCCGGACCCAGAGCTCTGCGCGTGGCGGCAGGGATCCGGGGGAGGGGGCGGCGGCTTGCTGCGCTGGGCCCGATGCTCCAGCCTGGGAGCATGGACCCTGCGGCTTGCCGTGCTGGCAGGATTTTTAATGGCACCCTGGAGTCCCGGCAGGCAGCCGCGTGCCATTGAAAATCGGCTCCTGTGACGTCTTTGGCACGCGGCTGCTGGAGGTTGCTGACCCCTGACCTAGTGTCTCTGTGGCTCCATGAGGGAAATAACTAGTGACACCGTGTGGCCATGTGGGGTAATGCACAGACGATTTCTCACGGAGCAACAGTGCCACCATGTGGCCACGCAGGGAAATACACAGAGCAGTTTCTGCATGGAGCCACAGTGACACCGTGTGGCCACGCAGGGTATTGCACAGAGCACTTCTCTCAGAGGAACAGACACACCATTACCCTGCGTGGGCACACGATGTCACTGTTGCTTCGTGAAAAGTGCTTTGTGCATTACCCTGCGTGGCCACATGATGTCACTGTAGCTCATGCAGAAACTGTTCTTTGCATTACTCTGCGTGCCCACACGGTGTCACTGTTCCTCTGAGAGAAATGCTCTGTGCATTACCCGTCGTGGCCACACGGTGTCACTGTAGCTACATGCAGGAACTGTTCTGTTCATTACCCTGCGTGGCCACATGGTGTCACTGTAGCTGCACACAGGAACTGTTCTGTGCATTACCATGCGTGGCCACACGGTGTCACTGTAGCTGCACGCAGGAACTGCTCTGTGCATTACCCGTCGTGGCCACACGATGTCACTGTTGCTCCATGCAGGAACTGTTCTGTGCATTACCCTGCGTGGCCACACGGTGTCACTATTCCTCCATGAGAAATGCTCTGTGCATTACCCTGAGTGGCCACACGGTGTCACTGTTCCTCTGAGAGAAATGCTCTGTGCATTACCCTACGTGGCCACATGGTGTCACTGTTCCTCTGAGAGAAATGCTCTGTGCATTACCCGTTGTGGCCACACGGTGTCACTGTTGCTCCATGCAGGAACTGCTCTGTGCATTACCCGTCGTGGCCACACGGTGTCACTGTTGCTCCATGCAGGAACTCTTCTGTGCATTACTCTGGGTGGCCACATGGTGTCACTGTTGCTCCATGCAGGAACTGTTCTGTGCATTACCCTCCATGGCCACATGGTGTCACTGTTCCTTTGAGAGAAATGCTCTGTGCATTACCCGTCGTGGCCACACGGTGTCACTGTAGCTCCATGCAGGAACTGTTCTGTGTATTACCCTTCGTGGCCACGCGGTGTCACTGTTTGCCTCATTGGCTCCAGTCTGTAGATCTAAAGCCGATAGGATCGATCCATGTCCCTCTCGCTCTCGGGCACTGGTGGTTTTTGCAGAGTTCTGCATCTGTTCTGCACACGGCCCCAGTCTCCAGCTGTTCAATCCTTCACCAGGGCGGGGGAGGGTTAATAGCGGGGGTCCCAGCCAGAGCCCCCAGCCCCCGCTGCGGGGAGGGGCGCAGGGCGGGAGGACGCAGGGGCTTGTTGGAGTAGCAGTGCACCCCGGCCTACAACTCCCATCAGCCCCCGCGGACCCAGCGGGCGGCGCTTTGGGCGTGACGGGCTGCGCTCGCAGGGCGGGGCCTGGAGCGGAAGTGACGTCAGCGGTCTGGAGGCCGCCCGTGGTAACCGGGGGACGCTAGTGCGGTGGGCGGGAGGCGCTGCGGTGCCGGGACGTGGGGCCCCCGCCGCGACCCCGCCCCCCCCGGAGTGTTTGGGACCGGCCCCCCCGCCCCCCCTAACTGCTCCCACAGTCACCCCGCCTCCCCCGCCGGCGTGTCTTTCCTCCCCCCCGCCCAGCCACAGCCCCCTCCCCACCCCCACCTTTTCCCCTTCGGCACCTCCAGCCACAGCCCCCCCTGGCGCATCTTTCCTCCCACCCCGGCACCCCCAGCACGTCTCTCCTTGCCTAGCCACAGCCCCCTCTTCCCCTCCTCCCCAGCACCCCCATAACCCTCCAGCCACAACCCCCCCATCTCCACAGCTTCCCTCACCCAGCCACAGCCCCCCACCCTCCCAGTCTGCCTTTCCTCCCCGCCCAGGCTCCCACAGCCCCTGCAACCTTCCCCAACCCCCCGTGCCACCGCACTGCTGTGAGCTTCCCCAGCTCCTCATGGGCCACCCCCTTCCCCACACACCTTCAGTGTGCCACAAGCTTCCCTCCCCTGACGGGCCCCCCCGGCACCCCCATCACCCCCAGCGCGTCTTTCCTCCCCCCAGTGCACCTTTCCTCCCCCCCGCCCAGCCACAGCCCCCCCATCTCCACTGCTTCCCTCACCCAGCCACAGCCCCCCCCAGCGTGTCTTTCCTCCCCCCCACAGGCTCCCACCCCCCCCCCCGGCACCCCCAGCACACCTTTCCTCCCCCCCTGCCTAACCACAGCCCCCCCATCCCCACAACTTCTCTCACCCAGCCATGCCCCCCACCCTCCCACCGTGCCTTTTCTCCCCCCCCAGGCTCCCACAGCCCCCCGCCCAGCCACAGCCCCTGCAACCTTCCCCAGCCCCCCATGCCCCGCCCCCGGTGCCCCCGCACTGCTGTGAGCTTCCCCAGCTCCTCATGGGCCACCACCTTCCCCACACATCTGCAGTGTGCCGCAAGCTTCCCTTCCCCCACGGAGCCCCCAGCACACTGTGAATTTCCCAAGCCCCCTTGGTGCCCCCAGCCCCCCTAGTGCGCCACCACCTTCCCCACCCCCAACCTCCCCAGCTCCCTGTGACATTCTCTAACCCCCCTCAGCCCCTCACAAACTTCCTCTTCCCTCCCGCACCCCCCAGCCCGCCCTGACTTTTCTCGTCCCCCCCCTTTAATCCCCAGCCCGCCCCAACCTTCCCCAACCTGCTTCCCCAGTCCCCAACCCACCTACCCCGCCACCTATGCCTGCAGCCTTCTCTAATCTGAACGCCCGTTCCTCTAGCCGAAACCAGCCCACGCCCATCTATCCCTCCATCCGTTGGGCCCCTCAGTCCTTTCTTCTCCCTCCAACACCACCTAGGCCACCCCAACCTGCACCCCATCCCTACTTTCCCCCGTACATGCCTTCTCCCATAGCCCCCTTCCGCCCCCCTCCCTACCTCCCTCCCCAACACCCCCCAGCCTGCAACAACTGTCCCCAACCTACACGCCTGTATCCCCCAGTTCATTCCTCCATTCAAGGGACTCCTCAGATCCCATCTCTCTCCAACATCCTCCCAGCTCACCACAACCTGCGCCTCCATCCATGCCCCCACCTGTAGGGACTGCTCAGCTCCCCTTCCTCCCCAACAGCCCCCCCCAGTTCATTCCCCCATCCATTGGGCCCCTCAGTCCCCTTTTTCCTCCCTCCCACCGCAACCTGCACCCCACTCTGTCCCTAGATCTGTGGGACGCCCAGTGCCCTTTTCTCCTTTGTACAACATTCCCCAACCTGCACCCCCATTCCTCCCTCCACCCATGGGGCCCCTCAGCCCTTCTCTCTCCTTCCTGCCCAACACTAACCCTTCCTAGCACACGGGCAGGCGAGCTAGGGGACGAAACCCGTGGGGAGCAGTGGATTGTAGAGTGGAGCGGTGACTGATAGTGTGGGCTCAGTCTCTGTTCCTCGACTGGGGTGGCTGTAGATGGGATGGGAGAGGGAGGCAGGGATGAGGGTGTTAATAGAGCTCTGTGTAGTGATAGTTCCTGCTTGTCTTTATTAGTTTGCAGAGGAATTGTCCAGGAGCTGGAGCCGGAGGAGAAACTGGAAGAAGTGAACCTGAGCAGCCTGGACATCCTTGTAAGCAGAGATGAAGAGTCCTCAGCTTTCTGCCTTCTCCATGACTGGCTGTGAGTGAACAATTATGGCCTCTATCCCTCATCCGTTACTACTACTCAAGTTTTCTTCAGAGGCCGTGAGCCTCCTTGTTGGCCATGGGGCTCTGTGGGATTACGACCAAGGGAAGGGACAACAGTCTCCTCTGCTCAGTGACTGTCTTGGATGCAGGTGCAACAGGCTGCTTAACATATGAACGTAAGAATGGCCAGACTGGGTCAGATCAAAGGTCCATCTAGCCTAGTATCCTGTCTACCGACAGTGGCTAATGTCAGGTGCCCCAGAAGGAATGAACAGAACAGGAAATTACCAAGTGATGCATCCACTGTCACCCATTCCCAGCTCCTGGCAAACAGAGGCCAGGGACACGATCCCTGCTCATCCTGACTCATAGCCGTTGATGGACTCATCCTCCATGAATTGACAGTAACTCTCCACTTAACATCCTCTCGCTTAACATTGTTTCAATCTTAGGTCCCTGGTCAATTACAGAACATGCTGTATTTAAAGTTGTGCAATGCTTCGCTATAACGGCGTTTGGCTGCCTGCTTTGTCCACAGTCGGCAGCCCCCCATCAGCTCTCCTATGCCCCCCCACCCCAGCACTTCCCGCCCGCCAGCAGACCCCGCAGATCAGTGCCTTCCCCCATGGCCTCCTGCCTGTGGCAATCAGCTGGCTTGTGGCGTTGTTGATTCCAGGCTATGCAGATGCCATGAAGCTGGGAGTGGAGCAGACGTCACCATCAGTGAGATAAGTGTCTGGTTTCGTGAGGACTCTTGTAACGGTCCACCTGCCTCCAGGCCAGGACTTGTCGTTAGCTGGGGCTGAGTTTGTAGGAAAAGGTTCCTGAATAGCTGTAGTTACAAGGGAGACAAGGTCCCCATTTTCAGGGGCTGGTCATTTCTCTGTCCACAAGCAGTGTGTTCTCTGCAGCAGAAGGTTGGATCCAGGGGGATGACTCCAGCTGGTGAGTTTCTTGACTTCCTCCCACGTTTTTCTCTCTCTCTCTCTCCTCTAATGTGTTGGCCAACACACTCTCTGTCTGTTTGTCTCTGTCCTTGCCTCTCCTTGTCCTGTCTCCTTTCGTAGGACATGGGCAGGTGTGGTAGCTGTGCATCCCCACAGGCTAGGTCTTGGGAGCAATGAACAAGTAGGAGGGGACCAAAATCACACAGGGTGGTGGGCGCTAGAGTGCAGCGGTGACTGTGGGTGTTGATGGAGTCTCTGCTCTAGTGGGGCTGATGTGGATGGCGTGGGACAGGGAGGTAGGAATGAGCGCAAGATTTCATGCACCAGTTGAATTTTGTGTAGTGATGGCTTTTTCTTGGGTTACGTCCAGCGTTTGCAGAGGAATCATCCAGGAGCAGCAGCCGGAGGAGAAATTGGCAGAAGTGGACCTGAGCCGCCTGGAAATCCTTCTAAGCAGACATGAACAGTCTTCAGCTTTCTGCCTCCCACGTAACTGCCTGTGAGTAAGAGGTCAGGGCTTGTAATTCCTCATCTGTACTCACTGCAATTTTCTTCACACTCTGTTTGCTTCCTCATTGTCTATGGGGCTCTGTGTGATTAAGGCTTGAAGGGACCAGAGTCTCTAGATCTCTCCTGGCGTCTGCAGTCTGGAACTGTGGTGGGCCCACTGTGCACCCCTGACTCTCGCCCCCCCCCTTTGCGTCTGCTTGCTGGAAGCAACAAGCTACAGAAAGCAATAAGTTACAAGCCAAATCATGTTTATCCCCACAGGTGTGGTGTGTGTGTGACCAGAGTGTGCTGTGCAGAGTGACTGTTTTAAGGTCTCATTCCAAGGGTTGCTTTCTACTTGTAGTCCTAAAGGTGTGATGGGATGAGGGTTCAGGGCAGAGCCTCACTGTGTGGGAGAGGCGAAAAGTAGAGCCTCCCCAACATTGCCCACTGAGATGGTAACTTACTTGTTTTTTCCCCTCATGCTGGGTTTAGTACCAAGGGAAAAGAAGTCACGTGTCAGTGTCTACTGCCTTCATGTCATGGAAAGCGAGCGAGAGCGATGGAACCTTAAGAACTACTGATGCCAAGGAAAAGCTGTCCTACTGAGAGTGGAACAGTCACCACTCTCAATGAGATAAGTGTCTGTTTTGGTGATTGCTCTGCTCCCGGCCCACCTTGCTCCTGGTAGGGACGCTCCATTTGCTGGGGCTGTTTGTGAGAAAGTGTTTGTTTATGAGGGAGACAAGGTCCCCATTTTCAGGGGCTGCTCAGTTCTCTGGCCAGTAGCAGTGTGTCCTCTGCATCAGAAGGTGAGATCCAGGGGGATGACTCCAGGTGACGAGTTGCTTCCCTTCCTCCCATGTTTCTCTCTCTGTCTGTCTCTTCTCTAGTATGTTGGCCAACACTCTCTTTCTCTCTCTGTCTGTCTCTGTCCTTGCCTCTTCTTATCCCTTCTCCCTTCATAGCACACGGGCAGGCGTGCTAGGTGTGCATCCCCACAGGCTAGGTCTTGGGAGCTATGAACAAGTCGGAGGGGATGAAAATCATGCTGGACAATGGGTGCGAGAGTGGAACGGTGACTCAATGTTTACTCGGTCTGTATTCATTGAGTGGATTTCACACACCAATACAGCTGTATGTAGTGATGTCTCATGCTTGGCTTTTGCAGCTGCGCTTCTAGAGGAATCATGGAGGAGCAGCAGCCGAAGGAGAAGGTGGCAGATGTGGACCTGAGTAGCTTGGGCATTCTTCTAAGCAGAGATTAACAGTCCTCAGCTTTCTGCCTTGCACATAACTGGCTGTGAGTAAGTGATACTGTATTCAAAGCACTGAACTCCTCACTTAAAGTTGCCCCGGTTAAAGTTGTTACGTTGCTGATCAATTAGGGAACATGCTTGTGTAACATTGCGCAATGCTCCCTTATAACGTTGCTTGGCAGCTGCCTGGTTTATCCAGTCCTTGCAGGAAAAGCAGCCCGTTTCAGCTCGCTGGTGGGGGCTTGGAACCAGGGTGGACCGGCAGCCCCCCATCAGCTCCCTGCCCCCCTAAGTTGCTGGCAGTTCAGCTGTCCCTTCCCCCCCACTGCCATGTGCTGCTCGTGCCCTCTGCCTTGGAGCTGCTCCCCGGAGCCTCGTGCTTGCTGTACAGGGGAGAGGGGAAAGGGGGGCTAATGTCAGGGTGTCCCCCTACTCCTGCCCCCCACTTACCCCTTCATCTAGAGCAGGGTGGGGACAGGACAGGGCTCAGGGTGGAGAGAGTCTGCTGCCTGCAGCTGCTGTCTCAACTTCCTGACCTACTTAAAAAGGCAATGTCCTTAAAGTGGTGTCAGCGCACTTGAAGGGGCAATGTGCATCACTCACTCTCTTCCCCCCCCCCCACACAGGGTGTGTCTCTGTCTCTCTCTGCCATGCTGTCTGCCCTCCCTCCCTCCATTCGTGCTGCCTTGTAGAGTGTGAGGTTACATTAACAACAATGCGTTAACCCTTGAGGGCCCAGCTGAGTGCTAGTTCATCATTTAGCAGTAAGGCATTCTCTGGGAAACATCCCACCCTCTGTCTGCACCACCTCAACCAAGCTTCACAATCATCATTACTGGTTACAGTATTAAATTGTTTGTTTAAAAGTGATACTTTTAATTCCTCATCTTTACTTGCTCTAGTATTGTTCACAGGCCGTGTGCTTCCCTGTTGGGTACAGGACTCTGTGGTATTAAGGCTGGAGAGTGGCCAGAGTCTGCTGTTCAGAGTGACTGTTGGGTGCTGTTGCAAGGGCTGCTTTTTGGCTGAAATGCTAAAGGTGTCATGGGAAGAGCGTTGAGGGTGGAGCGCCGCCGTGTGGGAGAGGTGAAAAGAAGAGCTAATGTGACGTTGCCTGCTTAGATGGTAACTTATTTTTTCCCCTTGTGCTGGCTTTAGTACCAAGGGAAAAGAAATCAGGCGTCAGAGTCTACTCCCTTCATACGTTGGAAAGTGAGCAAAAGTGATCGGACCGCGAGAACTATTGATGCTACGGAAAAGCCGTCCAACTGGGAGTGGAACAGCTGCTACTCTCAATGATAAGTGTCTGTTTTGGTGATTGCTCTGCTCATGGCCCCCTTGTTTCTGGTAGCGATGCTCCGTTAGCTGGGGCTGGGTTTGTAAGAACAGGTTCCCGACTAGTAGTTATGAGGGAGACAAGGTCCCCGTTTTCAGGGCTGCTCAGTTCTCTGGCCAGGAGCAATGTGTCCTCTGCAGCAGAAGGTTAGATCCAGGAGAATGGCTGCAGGTGGAGAGTTGCTTGCCTTCCTCCTGTGTTTCTCTCTCTCTCTCTCTCTCTCTCTCTGTTCTCTAGTATGTTGGCCAACACACACCCTGTCTCTATCCTTGCCTTTCCTTATGCTGTCTCCCGTCTTAGGACATGGGCAGGTGTGCTAGGTGTGCATCCCCACAGGTTAGGTCTTGGAAGCCCTGGAGTAGTAGGAGGGGACGAAAACCATGTTGGGCAGTAGGCGCTAAAGTGGAGCGGTGACTGTTGGTGTTAACTCGGTCTCTGTTCGTCGAGTGGGGCCGATGTAGGTGGGATGGAAGAGGGAGGCAGGGATGAGGCCAAGATTTCAAGCACCAATAGAGCTGTGTGTAGTTATGGCTCATGCTTGGCTTTTGCAGCTGCGCTTGCAGAGGAATTGTCCAGGAGCCCCAGCCCAAGGAAAAACTGGCAGAAGTGGATCTGAGCAGCCTGGACATCCTTCTAAGGAGATATGAACAGTCCTCAGCTTCCTGCCTTCTGAACAACTGGCTGTGAGTAAGCGGTCAGTGCTTTCAATTCCTTATCTGTACTTGCTGTAGTTTTCTTCACAGGCCATGTGCTTCCTCGTTGGGTACCGGGCACAGTGGTATTAAGGCTGGGGAAGGGACAGGAGTCTCCTGAGCAAAGCGACCATTTTGGGTGCAGTTACAATGGGTCCTGTCTAGTTGCAGGTGTAAAGTAGTAAGGGGAGTTGGTTTGAGGGCGGAGCTGTGGGATACAGGAGATGTGAAATGAAGAGACTATGCGACATTGCAGACCGAGATGCTATTTTTTTTTCTTTTTCTCCCCTCTGCTGGCTTAAGTACCAAGGAAAAAGAAGTCACACGTCAGAGTCTACTGCCTCATGCCATGGCAAGTGAGTGAGAGCAGCGAGCCTGTGAGCATTGTTCAGGCCAGGCAAGAGCCGTCCATCTGGGAGCCGAGGAGATGCTACTGTCACTCAGATAAGTGTCTGTTTTGCTGAGGGTTCTGCTCACGTCTCAGCTCCTGGTAGGGATGCCTCATTAGCAAGGTCTGGGTTTGTAAGAAAAGGTTCCTAACTAGTGGTTATGAAGGAGACAAGGTCCCCATTTTCAGGGGCTGGTAATTTCTCTGGCCAGGAGGGGTGTGTCCTCTGCAGCAGAAGGTTGGATCCAGGGGGATGACTCCATCTTACGAGTTTCTTGACTCCCTCCTGTGTTTTTTACTCTCTCTCTCTCTCTCTCTCCTCTAATGTGTTGGCCAACACACTGTCTGTCTGTCTCTCTCTCTCACTCTGTCTCTGTCCTTGCTGCTTCTTGTGCTGTCTCCCTTCATAGGACACGGATAGGAGTGCTAGGTGTGCATCCCCACAGGCTAGATCTCGGGAGCTATGAACAAATAGGAGGGGATGAAAATCATGCAGGGTATTGGGCGCTAGAGTGGAGCGGTATCTGTGGATGTTGACTCAGTCTCTGTTCATCGAGTCGAGCGGATGTAGATGGGATGGGAGAGGGAGGCAGGGATGAGGGCAAGATTAAATGCGCCAGTAGTGCTATGTGTAGTGATTGTATTTGCTTGACTTTATTAGTTTGCAGAGGAATCATCCAGGAGCCCTTGCCGGATGAGAATATGCAGAAGTGGACGTGAGCAGCCTGGACATCCTTCTGAGGAGACCTCAACAGTCTTCAGGTTTCTGCCTTCTGCCTAACTGGTTGTGAGTAAGCGGTGAGTGCTTGGAATTCCTCATCTGTACTCACTGTAATTTTCTTCATAGGCCGTTGCCTTCCTTGTTTGGTATGGGGCACTGTGGGATTAAGGCTGGGGAAGAGACCAGAGTCATACTTGCCAACTTTCACTGGGTAGATAAGAACCCTGAATTCACAGTATTCCAAAAATCAAGCTAATCCTATTTCCAATAAGGCCAAAACAAGCCGATTCCTAAGAACCCCAACACTCAATGACTAGATCTCTCCTGGCGTGCAGGCTGGGACTGTGGTGGGTCCGCTGTGCACCCCTGACTCTCTCTCCCCCCTTTGCCCCTGCTTGCCGGAAGCAGCAAGCTACAATGAGCAATAAGGTACAGGTCAAAAACAAGCCCAATTTCTATGTTTTATTTTCCCCCTTGAGATTTGGTTTCTGTGACCAAAGTCTGCTGTGCAAAGTGACTATTTCGGGTGTCGTTGCAAGGGGTGCTTTCTACTTGTAGTCCTACCGGTGTAATAGGAATAGGGTTGAGGGCGGAGCCCCACTGTGTGCAGGAGGGGAAAATAAGAGCCTACCCAAAGTTGCTGACTGAAAGGGTAACTGATTTGTTTTCCCCCCTTGTGCTGGGTTTAGTAGCAAGAGAAAAGAAGTCACAGGCCAGAGTCTACTGCCCTCCTGCAATGGAAAGAGAGCAAGAGCGATGAGTCTGCAAGCGTTGTTGATGCGAGGCAGAAGGCGTCCATCTGGGAGCGGAACCGCCACCACTCTCAATGAGATAAGTGTCTTCTTTGGCGATTGCTCTGCTCAAAGCCCATCTTGCTCCCGGTAGGGATGCCCCGTTAGCTGGGGCTGGGTTTGTAAGAAAAGGTTCCTGACTAGTTGCGGTTACAAGGAGACGATGGCCCCATTTTTAGGGGCTGCTCATGTCTCTGGCCAGGACCAGTGTGTCCTCCGCAGCATATTAGATCCAGGGGGATGACTCCAGCTGGTGAGTTTCTTGACTCCCTCCCACGTTTTTCTCTCTCTCTCCTCTAATGTGTTGGCCAACACACACTCTGTCTGTCTGCCTTTCTTTCTCTCTCTCTCTCTGTCCTTGCCTCTTCTTGTGCTGTCTTCCTTCGTAGGACACGGGCAGGTGTGTTACGTGTGCATCCCCACAGGCTAGGTCTTGTGAGCTATGAACAAGTAGGGGGCCGAAATGATGCAGGGCAGTGGGCGCTAGAGTGGAGCGGTGACTGTGGGTGTTGTGGGGCTGAGACTGATCGAAAGTGACGCAGGGAAAAGGGCCTTAATTGGGCTCTATGTAGTGCAGGAGTTCTCAAACTGGGGTTTAGGTCCTGTCAGGGGGCCGCAAGGTTGTTATTTGGGGGGTTGTGAAATGTCATCCTCCATCCTAAACATCACTTTGCTTCCAGCATTTATAATGGTGTTGAATATACAAAAAGTGTTTTTAATTTATAAGGGGAGGGTCACACTCAGAAGCTTGCTATGTAAAAGGGACCATCAGTACAAAAGGTTGAGAACCACTGGTGTAGTGATAGTTCTTGCTTGCCTCTATTAGTTTGCAGAGGAATTGTCCAGGAGTGTCAGCTGGAGAAGAAGCTGGCAGAAGTGGACCTGAACTGCCTGGAGATCCTTCTAAGGAGACATGAACAGTCCTCAGCTTTCTGCATTCTGGATAACTGGCTATGAGTAAGAAGTCAGTGTTTTCAATTCCTTATCTGTACTCACTCTTGTTTCCTTCATAGGCCGTCTGCTTCCTCGTTGGGTACGAGGCTCTTTGGGATTAAGGCTGGGGAAGGGACAAGAGTCTCCTGAGCAAAGTGACTATTTTGGGTGCAGTTAAAATGAGTCTCTTCTAGTTGCAGCTGTAAAGAAGTACTGGGAGAGGGTTGAGGGCAGAGCTGTGGGATACGGGAGATGTGAAATGAAGAGACTATGGGACATTGCAGACGGAGATGGTAATTTTATTTTATTTTTTTCTTCCTTTTACTTCTTCCTTGGTACTAAACCCAGCAGTCACACATCAGAGTCTACTGCCCTCGTGCGATGGAAAGTGAGTGAGAGCAGCGAGCCTGTGAGCATTGTTCATGCCAGGCAACAGCCGTCAATGTGGGGGTCGAGCAGACGCCACTGTCAGTGAGATAAGTGTCTGTTTTGCTGAGGGTTCTGCTCACGGCCCATATCAGTTTCTTGCCTTTCTCTGTGTTTCTCTCTCTCTTCACTAGTGTGTTGGCCAACACTCTCTGTCTGTCCTTGCCTCTCCTTGTGCTGTCTCCCTTGATAGGACACGGGCAGGAGTGCTAGGTGTGCATCCCCACAGGCTAGGTCTCAGGAGCTATGAAGAAGTAGGAGGGGATGAAAATCATGCAGGGTAGTGGGCGCTAGAGTGGAATGGTGACCGTCAATGTTTACTCAGTCTCTGTTCATCGAGTCGGGCTGATGTAGATGAGATGGGAGAGGCAGGCAGGGATGAGGGCATTCATAGAGCTCTGTGTAGTGACAGTTCTTGCTTGGCTTTATTAGTTTGCAGTGGAATTGTCCAGGAGCCCCAGCCGGATGAGAATGTCAGAAGTGGAACTGAGCAGCCTGGATATCCTTCTAAGGAAACAAGAATAGTTCTCAGGTTTCTGCCTTCTGCATAACTGACTGTGAGTAAGGGCTCAGTGCTTTGAAGTCACAGAGTCATCTGTACTCACTGTAGTATTCTTCATTGACCGTGTGGTTTCTTGTTGGGTAGAGGGCTCTGTGGGATTAAGGGTGAGGAGGGGCCAGAGTCTGCTTTGCAGAGTGACTCTGTTGGGTGTTGTTGTAAGAGGTGCTTTGTACTTTTAGTCCTAAAGGTGTAATGGGTAGAGGGCGGAACCCCGCCGTGCGTGAGAGGGGAAAAGAAGAGCCTAAGAGACATTTCTGACTGAGACGGTAGCTTACTTGTTTTATCCCCTGGTTTTAGTACCAAGCAAAAAGACGTCACATGTCAAAGTCTGCTGCCCTTATGAGTGAGCGTGACGAGACTGCGAGCGTTGTTGGTGCCAGGCAGGAGCCGTCCATCTGGGAGCAGAACAGCTGCTACTATCACTGAGATAAGTATCTGTTTTGCTGAGGGTTCTGCTCACGGCCCACCTGGCTACAGGTAGAGACACCCCGTTAGGTGGAGTGGGTTTGTAAGAAAAGGTTCCTGACTAGCTGTGGTTTTGAGGGAGACACGGTCCCCATTTTCAGCGACTGATCATTTCTCTGGCCAGGATCGGTGTGTCCTCGGCAGGAGAAGGTTAGATCCATGAGGGATGACTCCAGGTGGTGAGTTGCTTGCCTTCCTCCTCTGTTTCTCTCTGTGTCTTCTCTACTCTACTCTACTCTACTGTGTTGGCCCCCACACACTCTCTTTGCTGTTTCCCTTCATAGGGCACGGGTAGGAGTGCTATGTGTGCATCCCCTCAGGCTAGGTCTCGGGAGCTATGAACAAGTAGGAGGGGACAGAAATCATGCATCGTAGTGGGCGCTAGAGTGGAGGGGTGACTGTGGATGTTGACTGTCTCTCTTCAAGTGGGCCTGATGTAGATAGGCAGGAATGAGGGCAAGATTACCTGCACCAATTGAATTTTGTGTAGTGATGGCCCTTGCTACGCTCATTTCCTGCGCTTGCAGAGGAATTGTCCAGGAGCAGCAGCTGAAGGAGAAAGCGGCAGACGCAGACCTGAGGAGCCTGGACATCCTTCTAAGGAGACATGAATAGTCCTTGGGTTTCTGCATAACTGGCTGTTCCTCATCTGTACTTGCTGTAGTTTTCTTCATAGGCCGTGTGTTTCCTCCTTGGGTACGGGGCTCTGTGGCTGGGGAGGGGCCAGAATCTGCTCTGCAGAGTGACTATGTTGGGTGCCATTAAGAGGGCCAATGTAGACAGGAGAAAAGGGGCCTGAACTCTGATTACAGGGCGGTCACCCTTTCTTTAGTAAAATACGCCTCCTTTAAACTCGGTGTGTGTGGGGGGCGGGGTGAAGTCCCCAATGTGAAAAGATCTGGAAATGAACAGGTAAGGTAGGGATCCTGCTGAGTGTCTCCTTTCCGATGAATCCTCCATCTCTCAGCAACACCCTTCCGGACTTACCTTCCTACCTTCCTACCCTAACCCTAAGAAAATAACTTAGTGCTCCCTAACCTTTACCAGAAAAGACCCCTCTTCCTTGTGACGCAGTCCTGTTAGTAGGGTTAGGTGCACCCACGTGCTGGCTCTGAATACCACCGCATGTGAATCCAACACCTGAACATCAACACATTTCAGAAAGGATAGCCATATCAATCCCTTCGGACGTAGCCCTAGGAATCTCCTCTGTCTATCTCCAAAGAGACACAAGGCCTGGAATTTGGACACAGCTGAGGGAGCTGTCCGAATGTCTACAGTTGAACACTCATCAGTGTGACGGTGTGTTTCTTGTGCACAAGAAAACACAGGGTCAAAGTTGTGGTTGGTTGAGCGGTGTAAGTTGGGCAGGGCAAAAGGACTTGAGAAAAGATGAGGTGGAAGTGAGGGTCTGAAAGGAGCCCCCCACTTCACCTGTTCATTTCCAGACGGTGTGACATTTGCATGGGTTGGGCCATTTCTTGGCTTTTTTGAGAAAAGGGGCGACTTTTCCACGGCCACCACCATCCCCTTACAGCTGCCCCTTCGCCACACCATGTTGTCACCTATCCAGGTCAGATGCAAGTAAGATTTCACTTCAAATCTCAAAAAAGTCCAGTAGAAATAATTGTGGGGGAATTTCCTGTCACTAAGAGAAACAGAAGCTCAAGCCTTCTCAAGCGGTGGGGTGTCACTCAGCCACAGGCACAAAAAGGCTCCCCTAGTTTAAGCGTTGGAGGGATAAGACCTTACACCCTGGTTACAGGGCAGTCATTTTGCCGGGCGTGTCAAAGTGACCTGTGGTTTAATTTGCTTGGCAAAGGAGACCCAAACCTTCCTTACAGGGTGGTCCTTAAGCCAGGGGCGTTCGAATGGGGCAGAGAGAAAAGCGCCGTAAATGAGAGACCTCCGTTCCCTCAGGAGAGCGTGGTCTCATTGCCCAGCAAGTGCCAGCGGCCCAAGAGGAGCTAGAAAGGGGAGACCTGCACCCTTCTCACAGGGATTGGTCAGTGGCAAAGAGCATTTTAAAGGCTAGGTCCTAAGGAGCTCAAAGCCACAGAGACCTTGTGGTGATCTGCGTGTAATGTAATATCTCATTGTAAGGTGATGGGGCCTGCAAGAGTTAGTTAACTCACAAACTGACCTTGACCCATGGCTGAACTTTAAAGACTGGTTAGGAAGATCTGTAACGGAATAGAGGTTTGAAATGCAGCCTGCATTGTTAGAGATAGAAGGGTAAGTGTTAGCTCGGGTCTTGTCTATTTCTATAGCTGTGATTCAAAGATCAAAACAGCACTATTAACATTTAGGAAGACACTGGAGTGAAATAGCGTTATTGTCTATATCAGGGGTCGGCAACCATTCACAAGCGGTGGGCCGAATCTTCATTTATTCACTCTAAAATGTATTACGGGCACGCAAAACCTTAATGTTTTTCAGAAGGTCTCTTTAGGTCTATAATATATAGACATAGAAACCAGTCTTGTATGGTAAAATAAATACGGTTTTCAAAATGTTTAAGTAGCTTCATTTAAAATTAAATTAAAATGTTGATCTTACACCCCTGGCCTGCTCAACCCGCTGCTGGTCTGGGGTTCTGTTCCACTAGGCCGCCAGCAGGCTGGGCGGGGCCCTGCCCACATTCAGCCGGTAGCTACCTTCTCCCTGGTTCTGGCCCATTCTCTTCCTCTCGCTGCACTGAGCTGAGGGTGGGAGTGGACCGAGCACAGGGCTGGGGCTGAAGGGTCTGGCCCAGGAGCTAGAATGAGGGAGGGGGCTCAGGGTTGGGGCAGGAAGTCTGGGTGTGGGGGCACTTACCTGGGCAGCTCCCATTTGGTGTGAGAGGTGCAGGTGGGAATGTGAGTGGGGGTGCAGGAGCTCCCCTCTGGTGCTCAGGGTGGGGGTGGGGATGTGTAGGGGTGCAAGAGTCAGGGCAGAGGACTGGGGCCATGTGAGGGGGGTGCAGGTGTCAGGGCGGGGGGGCTGGGTATGTGTGGGGGTACCAGAGTCAGGGCTGGGGTCGGGGGTGTGTGTGTGTGAAGGAGTCAGAGAGCTGGGTGTGTATGAGGGAGGTACCGGGCTCAGGGCAGGGGCCTGTGTGTGTGTGTGGGGGGGTTAGGGCTCAGGGCAGAGGGCGGGGTGACTGCTCCGCTCCCCCAACCCCCTGCCGCTCCTTGTCCCCTGCCTACCCCCTCCTGGGACCCCTGCCCATAACTGGCCCCCAGAACCCTATCCCCTATCTAAGCCTCCCTGTTCTTGTCCCCTGACTGCCCCAACCCTTGTCCACACCCCCACTCCCTGACAGGACCCCTAGAACTCCTGAGCCATACAACCCTCCCCCTGCCTCCTGACAGCCCCCCCCAAACTCCTGACTCATCCAACCGCCGCAGCTCCTTGTCCCCTAACCATCTCCTCCAGAGAGCCCCCCACCCTAAGTGTCCCCTGACCCCCCTGACCCCTATCCAGCCCCCACCCCCTGACAGACCCCGGAATTCCCATGCCCCATCCACGCCCCGGGTCCTTGTCTGCCGCCTCCAGAGACCCCCGCCCCTAGCCACCCCCGGGATCCCACCCCCTATCCAACCAACTCTGCTCCCTGTCCCCTGACTGCCGCCACCCCTTACCCAACCTGCCTGGCCCCAGATCACCTTAACATAAGCCTCCAAGCAGAGCCAGCCTATGCTGCCCCGCGGGAGCGCACAGCCCCACCCCTCAGAGCGCTGCGCATGCGGGGGCAGGGCTCCGGACAAGCAGGGAGCGTCTTTGCCTCCCTCCAGAGCCAAACGGTGCCCCACGGGAGCGCGCAGCCCCGGCCCCAGAGCTCTGCGCGTGGTGGCAGGGATCCGGGGGAGGGGCCGGCGGCTTGCTGCGCTCAACCTGGTGCTCCAGCCCGGGAGCGCGGACCCTGCGGCTTGCCGTGCTGGCAGGATTTTTAATGGCTCCCTGGAGTCCCGGCAGGCAGCCGCGTGCCATTGAAAATCGGCTCCCATCACGTCTTTGGCACGTGGCTGCCGGAGGTTGCTGACCCCTGACCTAGTGTCTCTGTGGCTCCATGAGGGAAATAACTAGTGACACTGTGTGGCCACTCAGGGTATTGCACAGAGCATTTCCTGCGTGGAGCAACAGTGACACCGTGTGGCCACGCAGGGTAATGCACAGAGCAGTTCCTGCGTGGAGCAACAGTGACACCGTGTGGCCACGCAGGGTATTGCACAGAGCAGTTCCTGTGTGGAGCTACAGTGACACCGTGTGGCCACGCAGGGTATTGCACAGAGCATTTTGCGCATGGAACAACAATGACACCGTGTGGCCACGCAGGGTATTTCACAGAGCATTTCCTGCGTGGAGCAACAGTGACACCGTGTGGCCACGCAGGGTATTGCACAGAGCATTTCCTGCGTGGAGCAACAGTGACACCGTGTGGCCACGCAGGGTAATGCACAGAGCATTTCCTGCGTGGAGCAACAATGACACCGTGTGGCCACGCAGGGTATTTCACAGAGCATTTCCTGCGTGGAGCAACAGTGACACCGTGTGGCCACGCAGGGTATTGCACAGAGCAGTTTCTGCGTGGAGCAACAGTGACAACGTATGGCCACGCAGGGTGATGCACAGTTGCTCCAAGAAGGAAATGCTTTGTCCAGTAGTCAGATTGCCCACCCCAGGGGCAGCTCTAACAATTTTGCCACCCCAAGCACGGCGGCATGCCGCGGGGGGTGCACTGGCAGTCACTGGTCCCACGGCTCTGGTGGAGCATCCGCAGGCATGCCTGCGGGAGGTCCACCGAAGTCGCCTGCTGCACTCCCAGCGACAGGCAGAGCGCCCCCCGCAGAAGGCCGCCCCAAGCACACGCTTGGTGCGCTGGGGTCTGGATCCAGCCCTGGCCCACCCGGTGTGTGTCTTGCTCCATGAGATAAATGCTCTCTGCATTCTCCCAAGAGGCCACCCACTGACACTGCTGTTCCATGAGGGAAATATTTTGTGCATTAACCCCGAGTGGCCCCTCATTGTCACTGTCCCTTGATGAGGGGAAATGGTTTGTGAATTATCTGGACTGGCCACCCGGTTTCACTCTTGCTCTGGGAGGAAAATACTTAGTGACACCAGGTGGCCACTCGAGGTAATGCACCCAGCATCTCCTTCAGTGCATTCCAGCCTGCCCCCCACCGGGACCCATTCAACCTCCTCCAACCTGCTCCGGCATCCCCAGACTTGCCAGGACTCCGCTCACCCGACCCCAATCTGCCCCCTGCATGTGGCCCTCCAATCCACCCCATCTGTTCCCCATCTCAGGGCACCCCAACATTCTCCATGACAACCAATCCCTACACCTCAACCCCAGTTGGCTCCAACCTATTTCTCCTTTGCTGGGCCCCACTTCCCCAGCACCGCATTTCCCCATGCCACCCACAGCCAGCCAGGCTTCCCTCTCCAATTCCTGTTACCTTTCCCAGCCACACTGGGGCCTTTCAACCCCCTCCACCCTGCCCTTACTCTCCAAAGCTTATGAATCCCACATTCCCTCAGTACAGCTTGGGAACCCTAAACCCCTCTACCTCACAGTGCAGTCCCCACCCCCAAATATCATACAACTAAGCCACTGATGCACGGACCCCAAATTCCTACTGAACTTGTCCATTGATCAGCCCCATGGACTCTCTCTCTCCTTTCCTCTCCTTGTGCTGTCTCCCTTCCTAGGACACGGGCAGGCATGCTAGGTGTGCAGCCCCAAAAGCTGTGTATCAGGAGCTGTGAAGAAGTAGGAGGGGACAAAAATCCTGCAGGGTAGTGGATAGTGGAGTAGAGCGGTATCTGTTGGCGTTGACTCAGTCTCTGTTCATCGAGTGGGGCAGATGTAGATGGGACTGCAGAGGGATGCAGGGATGAGGGTAAGATTAAACACCGCAATAGAGCTCTGTGTAGTGATAGTTCTTGCTTGGCTTTATTAGTTTGCAGAGGAATCATCCAGGAGCCCTCACCGGTCGAGAATATGGCAGAAGTGGACCTGAGAAGCCTGGACAGCCTTCTAAGGAGACATGAATAGATCTCAGCTTTCTGCCTCCCGCTTAAGTGGCTATGAGTAAGCCGTCAGTGCTTTCAATTCCTCATCTGTACTTACTGTAGTTTTCTTCAGACTATGTGGTTCCTTGTTGGGTACGGGGCTCTGTGGGATTAAGGCTGGGGAGTGGCCAGAGTCTGCTGTGCAGAGCGACTCTGTTGGGTGTAGTTGCAAGGTGTGCTTTCTACTTGTAGTCCTAAAGGTGTAATGGGAAGAGGGTTGAGGGTGGAGCCCCGCTGTGCAGGAGAGGTGAAAAGAAGAGCCTACGAGATGTTGCCGACTGAGCTGGTAACTTACTTGTTTTATCCCCTGGTTTTAGTGTGAAGGAAAAAGACTTCACGTGTGAGAGTCTACAGCCCTCGTGATGGAAAATGAGTGAGAGTGATGAGACGGCGAGCGTTGTTGGTGCCAGGCGGCAGCCGTCCATCTGGGAGCAGAACAGCCGCGACTATCACTGAGATAAGTATCTCTTTTGCTGAGGGTTCTGCTCCTCCAGGTAGGGACATCCTGTTAGCTGGGGCTGGGTTTGTAAGAAAAGGTTCCTGAGTAGCTGTCATTATGAGGGAGACAAGGTCCCCATTTTCAGGGGCTGGTCAGTTCTCTGGCCAGTAGCAGTGTGTCCTCTGCAGCGGAAGTTAGATCCGGGAGGATGACTGCAGTTGGAAAGTTGCTTGCCATCCTCTCATGTTTCTCTCTTTCTTTTCTACTGTGTTGGCCAACATTCTCTGTCTGTCTGTCTGTCTGTCCTTGTCTTTCCTTGTGCTGTCTTCCTTCGTAGCACACGGGCAGGCATGCTCGGATTGCATCCCCACGGCCTATGTATTAGGAGCCATGAAGAAGTAGAAGGGGATTAAAATAATGCAGAGTAATGGGCACGGGAGCGGAGTGGTGACTGTCGGTGTTAACTCGGTCTCTGTTCATCGAGTGGGGCTGATGTAGATGGGATGGAAGAGGGAGGCGGGGATGAGGGCAAGATTTCAAGCACCAATAGAGCTGTGTGTAGTGATGGCTCATGCATGGCTTTTCCAGCTGCTCTTCCAGAGGAATTGTCCAGAAGCCCTCGACGGAGAAGAAGCTGGCAGAGGTGGACCTGCTCAGCCTGAACATCCTTCTAAGCAAACATGAACAGTCCTCAGCTTGCTGCCTCCCGCTTTACTGGCTGTGAGTAAGAGGTCAGTGCTTTCAATTCCTTATCTGTACTCACTGTAGTTTTCTTCACAGGCCGTGTGCTTCCTCGTTGGTGTCACGGAGTTTGGGGGAGACAAGGCCCTGTACCCCCGGCTTCCTGCGATTCATGATGACTGTCAGCCAGCCAGTAAAACAGAAGGCTTATTTAGATGACAGGAACACAGTCCAAGACAGGTCTTGCAAGTACAGATCACAGGACCCTTTCAGGTAGGTCCATCTTGGGGGGCCCCAGGGAGGCCAGAGCCCCGTCTGGGCTCCCCTCCATTTTCCCAGCCAGCTCAAATCGGAGACTCTCCAGCCCCTCCTCTCTGGCCTTTGTCTCTTTCCCGGGCCAGGAGGTCACCGGATCTCTTTGCAAAGGGGCCAACTGAAGGTGTCAGAGAACAGAGGAGGGGCCCAGGCCGTTAGTTGCCAGGAGAGAGTGCCGGCCATTCTCTATGCAGACAGTATCACAGGGGCCCTCTAAGGCTCTGCAAAAATCATACACCCTGATCCCCCACACCTAGATATTTAAGAAAGGCGTAGGGGAAACTGAGGCACCCACACAGTATTCAGAGAAAATATTGCGAACATTCCCACTTGGTCACAGTTGGGTACGAGGCTCTTTGGGATTAAGGCTGGGGAAGGGACAAGAGTCTACTGAGCAAAGTGACTATTTTGGGTGCAGTTACAATGGGTCCCTTCTAGTTGCAGGTGTGAAGTAGTTGAGGGCGGAGCCATGGGATACGTGAGCTGTGAAATGAAGACTACTCAACACTGCAGACAGAGATGCTAATTTACTTTGTTCTTCTCCCCTCTGCTGCGTTTAGTGCCGAGGGAAATGAAGTCACACGTCAGATTCTATTGCCCTCATGCGATGGAAAGTGAGTGAGAGCAGCGAGCCTGTGAGCATTGTTCATGCCAGGCAAGAGCAGTCCATTTGGGAGCCAAGCTGACGCCACCGACACTGAGATAAGTTTCTGTTTTGTTGAGGGTTCTGCTCACGCTCCGTCTGACTCCAGGTAGAGACGCACCATCGGCTGGGGCAGGGTTGGTAAGAAAAGGTTCCTGACTAGCTGTGGTTTTGAGGGAGACAAGGTCCCCATTTTCAGGGGCTGCTCATGTCTTTAGCCAGGACTGGTGTGTCCTCCTCAGCATATTAGATCCAGGAGGATGACTCCAGTTGGTGAGTTTCTTGATTCTATCCCACCGTTTTCTCTCTCTCTCCTCTAATGTGTTGGCCAACACACACACTGTCTCTGTCTCTCTGTCTCTCTCTCTCTCTATCTGTCCTTGCCTCACCTTGTACTGTATCCCTTCACATGACATGGGCAGGTGTGGTAGGTGTGCATCCCGACAGGCTAGGTCTTGTTAGCTGTGAACAAGTAGGGGACCGAAATAGTACAGGGCAGTGGGCACTAGAGTGCAGCAGTGACTGTGGGTGTTGACTGAGTCTCTGCCCTTGTGGGGTGATGTAGATGGGATGAGAGAGGGAGGCGGGGATGAGGGCAAGATTAAATGCACCAATAGAGCTCTGTGTAGTGATGGTACTTGCTTGCCTTTATTAGTTTGCAGAGGAATCATCCAGGAGCCCTCGCCGGACGAGAATATGCAGAACTGGACCTAAGCAGCCTGGACATCCTCCTAAGGAGACTTGAATAGTCCTCAGATTTCTTCCTTCTGCATAACTGGGCTGTGAGTAAGAGGTGAGTGCTTTCAATTCCTCACTTGTATTCACTGTAGTTTTCTTCACAGGCAGTGTGCTTCCTCGTTTGGTACGAGGCTCTGGGATTAAGGCCGGGGAAGGGACAAGAGACTCCTGAACAAAGTGACTATTTTGGGACATAGTGTACTTAGATTTCCAGAAAGCCTTTGATAAGAGCCTTTAGTGAAGGACCTTAGGTAAATAAAATAGCCATTGGAAAAGAGGGAAGATCCTTTCACGGATTAAGAACTGGATGAAAGAGAGGGAACAAAAGGTAGGAATAAATGGTAAATTTTCAGAATGGAGAGGAGTAACTAGTTGTGTTCCCCAAGGGTCAATCCTAGGACCACTCCTATTCAATTTATTCATAAATAATCTGGAGAAAGGTGAGGTGGCAAAGATTGCAGATGATACTAAACTGCTCAAGATAGTTTGTGAGATGTTTTTGAAGTTCTTCACAGTCTTCTTTGGGTTTAAGTGTTTGGTCAGCAAAATGGCAAATGAAATGTAATGGGGATAAATGTAAAGTAATGCGTATTGGAAAAAATATCCCCAACTATACCCACAATATGATGGGGGCTAATTTAACTACAGCTTATCAGGAAAGACATATTGGAGTCATCATGGATAGTTTTCTGAAGATGTCCACGCAGTGTGCAGCGGCAGTTAAAAAAGCAGACAGGATGTTTGGAATCATTAAAAAAGTGATAGAGAATAAGGCAGAGAATATCTTATTGCCCTTATATAAATCCATGGCCCACTCACATCTCGAATACTTTGTACAGATGTGATCTCCTCATCTAAAAAAAAAGATATACTGGTACTAGAAAAAGTTCAGAGATGGACAACTCAAATGATTAGGAGTTTGGAACATTGCCCATATGAAGAGAGCTGAAAGAGGCTAGGACTTTTCATCTTGGAAAAGAGGAGATTAAGGGGGGATATGATAAAAGTATATAAAATCACTAGTGGTGTGGAGAAAGTGAATTAGGAAAAATTTATTTACTTTGTTCCCATAATATAAGAACTAGGGGCCACCAAATGAAATTAATGGGCAACTGGTTGAAAATAAATACAAGGAAGTTCTTCTTCACGCAGCGCACAGTCAACCTGTGGAACTCCTTGCCTGAGGAGGTTGTGAAGGCTAGGACTAACAACCTGCATGAATTGATCCAGTTCTCTTTTAAATGCTAAGTCCATTAGCCAGGATGGGTAAGGAATGGTGTCCCTAGCCTCTGTTTGTCAGAGGGTGGAATGGATGGCAGGAGAGAGATCACTTGATCATATACTTGTTAGGTTCACTCCCTCTGGGGCAGCTGGCATTGGTAACTGTCAGTAGGCAGGATACTGGGCTGGATGGACCTTTGGTCTGACCCACTATGGCCATTCTTACGTTCTCTCTTCTCCATGACTGGCTGTGAGTGAACAATTACGGCACTCTATTCCTCATCCGTACCACTCTAGATTTCTTCAGAGGTTGTGAGCCTCCTTGTTGGGCATGGGGCTCTGTGGCATTATGACCAGGGGAAGGGACAATAGTCTCCTCTGCACAGTGACTCTCTCTTGGATGCAGGTGCAATAGGCTACTTTCTTCAGACAGTGGCTAATGCCAGGTGCCCCAGAGGGAACAAACAGAACAGGCAATAACCAAGTGATCCATCTGCTGTCACTCATTCCCAGCTCCTGGCAAACAGAGGATAAATGCACCACCCCTGCCCATCTTGAGAAATAGCTGATGGATCTCCATGAACTTCTTTAGTTATTTTTTGAACTCCATTAAGCTTGACCTTCACATAATTCTCTGGCGAGGAGTTCCACAGGTTGAGTGTGCGTTGTGTGCTTTTAATTGTACCTGTAAAGGTGTAATGGGAGATGAGAGAAGAAGAGCCTACACAACACTGCAGATTCCGATGATAACATTTGATTTTCCCTCCTGGTTGTGCTTTGTAGCAACGAGAAAGAAGTGAAGGGTAAGAGCCCACCCCCGTTGTGAGATGGAAAGTGCACAAGAACCATGAGACAGTGAGCATTGTTGATGCCAGGCTATGCAGATGATGTCGAGCGGGGAGTGGAGCAGCCGTCACCGTCAGTGAGATAAGGTCTGGTTTGAGAAGGACTCTGGTAACTGTCTACGTGCCTCTAGGCCGGGAATTAACGTTAGCTGGGGCTCGGTTTGTTGGAAAAGAGTCCTGACTAGGGAGACAAGCTTTTCAGGGGCTGGTTATATCTGTGGCTAGGAGTGTGTGTCCTCTGCAGCAGAACATTGGATCCAGGGGGATGACTCCAGCTGATGAGTTTCTTGCCTTCCTCCCATGGTTTTTCTCTCTCTTTCTCTGTACTCTAGTGTGTTGGCCAATTCTCTGTCTCTCTCTCTCCTCTCCTCTCCTTGTGTTGTCTCCCTTCATAGGACATGGGTAGGCATGCTTCTTTGCATCCCCACAGGCTGTGTCTCGGGCGCTAGGAAGAAGTAGGAGGGGACAAAACTCACGCGGGGCAGTGGGTGCGAGAGTGGAGTGGTGACTGTCGGTGTTAACTTGGTCTCTATTCATCGAGTGGCACCGATGTGGATGGGATGGGAGAGGGAGGCAGGGATGAGGGCAAGATTTCAACCACCAATAGAACTTTGTGTAGTGATGGCTCATGCTTGGCTTTTGCAGCTGCGCTTCCAGAGGAGCTGTCCAGGAGCCCCAGCCAGAGGAGAAAGTTGCAGAAGGGAACCTGAGTAGTCTGGACATCCTAAGCAGACATGAACAGTCCTCAGCTTTCTGCCTCCTGCATAACTGGCTGTGAGTAAGGGGTCAGTGTTTGGAATTCCTCATCTCTACTCGCTTCGGTTTTGTTCAGAGACTGTGAACTTCCTCGTTGAACACGGTGCTCTGTGGGATTCAGACTAGGGAAAGGCACAAGTCTCCTGTGCAGAGTGAGTATTTTGGATGTAGGTGCAACAGGCTGCTTTTTAGTTGCGGTGCTAAAGCTGTAATGGGAGGAACGGTTGAGGGTGGAGCCGTGAGGTGTGGTAGATGCAAGAAGAACCTATGCATGTTGCAGACTGAGATGGTAACGGATTTGTTTTCCCCCTTGTGCTAGGTTCAGTACCAATGGAGAAGAAGTGGAGAGTCAGAGTCCGCTCTCCTCCTTTCATAAGATTTGATGCGTCTGGCCAGATTCTGCTGTGCAGAGTTGAGTATTTCAGGCATTGTTTCAAGGGATGCTTCTTGATTGTAATGCTAAAGGTGCGATGGGAGGAGGGTTCAGGGCAGATCACCACTGTGTGGGAGAGGTAGAAAGAAGAGCCTCCCCAACGTTGCCAACAGAGATGGTAACTTGTTTGTTTTTTCCCCTTCTGCTGGATTTAGTACCAAGGGAAAAGAGAGCTCACATCAGTCTACTGCCCTCATGCGATGGAAATCAAGCGAGAGCAATGGGACCATGAGAATTATTGCTGCCACGAACAAACCGTGCAACTGGGAGAACAGACATGACTCTCAATGAGATAAGTGTCTGTCTTGGTGATTGCTCTGTTTTTTGAGTAGCTGTGCTTATGAGGGAGACAGGATACCTATTTTCAGGGGCTGCTCAGTTCTCTGGCCAGTAGCGCTGTGTCCTCTGCAGCAGAAGGTTAGATCCAGGAGGATGACTGCAGGTGGAGAGTTGCGTGCCTTCCTCCCATGTCTGTCTGTCTGTCTCTCTCTCTCTCTGTTCCCTACTATATTGGCCAACACACACCCGTTCTCTGTCCTTGCACTATCTGCCTTTGTAGGACATGGGCAGGCATGCTAGGTGTGCATCGCCACAGGTTAGGTCTTGGGAGCCCTGGAGTAGTAGGAGGGGACGAAAGTCATGTGGGGCTGTGGATGCTAAAGTGGAGCAATGACAGTTGGTGTTAACTTGGTCTCTGTTCATCGAGTGGGGCCGATGTAGATGGGATGGAAGAGGGAGGAAGGGATGAGTGCAAGATTCCAAGCACCAATAGTGCTGTGTGTAGTGATAGTTCTTGTTTGGCTTCATTAGTTTGCAGAGGAATTGTCTAGGAGACTTAGCTTTATGAGACTATATCAGAAGTGGATCTGAGCAGCTTGGGCATCCTTCTAAAGAGATGTGAATAATTCTCATGTTTCTGACTGGGTAAGAGGCTCTGGTATTAAGGCTGGGGAAGGGACAAGAATCTCCTGAACTAAGTGACTATTTTGCGTGCCGTTACAATGGGTCCCTTCTAGTTGCAGTTCTATAGTAGTAATGGGAGACGGGTTGCGAGCGGAGCCGTGGGATATGGGAGAAGTGAAATGAAAAGACTACAACACATTGCAGATGGTGATGCTAATTTTTTGGGTTTTTTCTCTATGTGCTGGGTTTAGTACCAAGGGAAAAGAAGTCAAGAGTCAGTCTACTGCCGTGACATGGTGAAAAGTAAGTGAGAGCTGTGAGACTGCGATCATTGTTGATCCCAGACAAGCGCCATCCATCTGGGAGCTGAGTAGAGGCCACTGTCAGTGACATAAGTGTCTGGTTTGGGGAGGGCTCTGCTCACACCCTGCCTGAGTTCAAGTTGGGTAGCCCGGTAATGTAGGGCTGGGTGTGTAGGAAAAGGTTCCCCACTAGCTGTGGGTTACGAGTGAGAAAAGGTCCCATTTTCAGAGATGGCTCACTTCTCTGGTCAGGAACAGTTTCTCCCCCGCAGCAGAAGGTTGTATCGAGGAGGATGACTCCAGGTGATGAGTTGCTTGACTTCCTCCCATGTTTCTCTCTCGCGCTCTACTCTAGTGTGTTGGCCAACACACTCTCTCTCTTCGCCCCCCTTCTTGTGCCGTCTCCCTTTATAGAACACTGGCACGTGTGTATTGCATGTCTCGTGAGCCAGGGAGTAGTAGGAGGGGACGAAAATCATGGAGGGCTGTCGGTGCGAGTGGAGCGGTGACTGTCACTGTTAACTTGGTCTCATCGTGGGGGGCCGATGAAGGTAGGATGGAAGAGGGAGGCAGGGATGAGGGCAAGAGCTCTGTGTAATGACGGCTCATGCTTGGCTTTTTTAGCTGTTCTTACAGAAGAATTGTTGTTCCGGAGCCGTAGCCGGAGGAGAAACTGCATCTGAGCAGCTTGGACATTGTTCTAAGCAGACATGAACAGTCCTCAGTTTCTGCCTTCTGCATAACTACACTGCACGACTTTTAGCGTCACATCTGAAGCCTAAGGTAAATGCAGGGTAGAAGCTGAGTACAGGCGGCTGCTTCCCTTTAGGTGGGTTTGGTTTCTCATAAAAGTTTTCCTCCTTGTTCTGGATGTGGGAGGAGAATTTCACTATTGTGGGAGTAGCTGTGGGATTATGATGAGGAGAAGAGACAATAATCTCCTTTAGTGTGACTCTATTGCAGGAGTCCCCAATGCGGTGCCTGTGGGTGCCATGATGCCTGCCGAGACAGCTATGTGCACGTGCCTACTAATTGCCAAACAAGCAGCGGCCGAAATACCACCTGGAACCAGCGTCATCAAGAAGCGTTGCCGCCGAAATGTTGCTGATTTTTGGCGGCTGCGCCTCTCAATGACCCTGGTTCTCGGCAATGATGACGCTGGTTCTCAGCGGCTGCTTGTTTGGTGACCAAGCTCTTCGGTGGCTAGTTGTCTGGTGCCCGCCACACTAAAAGGTTGGGGACCCCTGCTCTATTGGGTGCAGGTGCAATAGACTGACCAAGCACTGCCATTCTTACATTCAAAATGTTATGCAGACCAAGGGTCCATGTACCCCAGTATCCTGTGTTCTGACTGGCTAACGCCAGGTGCTTCAGAGGGAATGAACAGAACAGGGAATCAAGAAGTGATCCATCCTGTGTCGCCCATTCCCAGCTTCTGGCAAACAGAGGTTAAGGGCACCATCCTTGCCCATCCTCAGCAATAGCCATTGATGCACGTGTCCTCCATGAATTTACCTAGTTATTTTTTGAACCCTGTTATAGTCTTGGCTTTCACAGCATTCTCTGGCAAGGAGCTCCACATGTCAAGTGTGCGTTGTGTGCTTTTTAATTGTATCTATAAAGGTGTAATGGGAGATGAGAGAAGAAGAACCTACACAACACAGCAGATTCCGATGATAACCTTTGTTTTTCCCTCTTGTGTTGTGCTTAGTACCGCAGAGAGAGAAGTCAAGGTCCCCGTTGTGAGATGGAAAGCACACAAGAGCCATGAGACAGCGAGCGTTGTTGATGCCAGGCTATGGCGATGCCATCGAGCTGGGAGTGGAGCAGCCATCACCACCAGTGAGATAAGTGTCTAGTTTGCTGAAGACTCTGGTAAGGGCACACCTGCCTCCAGGGTTGGACTGGTCGTTAAATGTGGCTCGGTTTGTAGGAAAAGATTCCTGACTAGCTGTGGTTACGAGGGAGACAAGGTTCCCGTTTTCAGAGGCTGGTCATTTCTCCGTCCACAAGCAGTGTGTCCTACGCAGCAGAGGGTTGGACCCAGGGGGATGACTCCAGCTAGTGAGTTTCTTGACTTCCTCCCACGTTTTTCTGTCTCTCTTCTAATGTGTTGGCCAACACACACTCTGTCTGCCACTCTCTCTCTGTCCTTGCTTTTTCCTTGTGCTGTCTCCTTTTCTAGGACATGGACAGGTGTGGTAGGTGTGCATCCCCACAGGCTTGGTCTCGGGAGCTATGAACAAGTAGGAAGGGACCAAAATCATGCAGGGTAGTGGGCACTAGAGTGCAACGGTGACTGTGGGTGTTGATTGAGTCTCTGCTCTAGTGCAGCTGAAGCAGATGTGATGGGAGAGGGAGGCAGGGATGAGGGCAAGATTTCATGCACCAATTGAATTTTGTGTCGTGATGGCTTTTGCTTGGGTTACTTGCTGCATTTGCAGAGGGATCATCCAGGAGCAGCAGCCAGAGGAGAAATTGGCAGACATGGACCTGAGCAGCCGGGACATCCTTCTAAGCAGAGATTAACAGGCCTCAACTTTCTACCTTCCACATAACGGGGTGTGAGTAAGCGGTTAGAGCTTGGAATTCCTCCTCTGTTGTCACTCCAGTTTTGTTCTTCGTAGGGTATGTGGCTCTGTGGGATTCAGATGAGGGAAAGGTACAAGTCTCCTGTTCAGAGTGGCTGTTTTGGGTGTAGTTGCAACAGGCTTCTTTCTAGTTGTGGTCCTGAAGGTGTAATGGAAAAAGGGTTATGGGTGGAGGTCTGGGGTGTGGAAAATGGGAGAAGAACCTATGTAACGTTGCAGACTGAGATGCTAACCTGTTTGTTTCCCGCCTTTGTGCTGGGTTAGTACCAATAGAAAAGAAGTGGAGGGTCAGCGTCCGCTCCTCTCCTGCAATGGAAAGCGAGTGAGAGCGATGAGATAGCAAGCATTACTGATGCCAGGTAAGAGCCGTCCAGCTGGGAGTGGAGCAGCCACCACTCTCAATGAGATAAGTGTCTGTTTTGGTGATTGCTCTGCTCACTGCCCACTTTGCTCCAGGAACTGCTCTGTGCATTACCCTGCATGGCCAGATGGTGTCCCTCTTCCTCTGAGAGAAATGCTCTGTGCATTACCCTGCGTGGCCACATGGTGTCACTGTAGCTGCACGCAGGAACTGCTCTGTGCATTACCCTGCGTGGCCACACGGTGTCACTGTAGCTCCATGCAGGAAAAGCTCTGTGCATTACCCTGCGTGGCCACATGGTGTCACTGTTCCTCTGAGGCCTGGTCTACACTAGGACTTTAATTTGAATTTAGCAGCGTTAATTTGAATTAACCGTGCACCCGTCCACACCAGGAAGCCATTTAATTCGACATAGAGGGTTCTTTAGTTCGAATTCTGTACTCCTCCCCAATGAGGGGAGTAGCGCTAAATTCAACATGGCTATGTCGAATTAGGCTAGGTGTGGATGCAAATCGAACATAGTAGCTCCGGGAGCTATCCCACAGTGCACCACTCTGTTGACGCTCTGGACAGCAGTCCGAGCTTGGATGTTCTGATCAGCCACACAGGAAAAGCCCCGGGAAAATTTGAATTCCTTTTCCTGTCTGGACAGTTTGAATCTCATTTCGTGGTTGGACATCGGGGCGAGCTCAGCAGCACCGGCAGCAATGCAGAGCTCTCCAGCAGAGGAGTTCATGTAATCTCTGGGTACGTCTACACAACCGGTTTATGTAAATTCGGAATAATCCCGTATAGTAAAACAGATTGTATAAAATCGAGTGTGCGCGGCCACACTAAACACATTAAATCGGTGGTGTGCGTCCACGGTCCGAGGCTAGCGTCGATTTCTGGAGCGTTGCACTGTGGGTAGCTATTCTGTAGCTATCCCATAGTTCCCGCAGCCTCCCCCGCCCCTTGGAATTTCCGGGTTAAGATCCCAGTGCCTGATGGGGCAAAAATCATTGTCGCGGGTGGTTCTGGGTAAATGTCGTCAGTCACTCCTTCCTCTGGGAAAGCAACAGCAGAGAAGCATTTCGCACCTTTTTTCCCTGGATTGCCCTGGCAGATGCCATAGCATGGCAATCATGGAGCCTGTTTTGCCTTTTGTGACTATCACTGTATGTGTACTAGATGCTGCTCACAGAGGCATGCTTTTGCTTTTGCATGGCAGCAGAAATGGTTACTAGCCATACTGTACCATCTACCATACCATAAATTGGTAATAAGATGATCATGGTTACCAGTTCTTTTGCACTGTGCCATTTGCTGCTGTCATAAGTGCCCCTGGCCGATCAGCCAGGGGCGCAAAAGCCAAAATTGGGAGTGACTCCCTGAGTCAATCCCTCCTTTTTGGTATCTAAAAATAGAATCAGTCCTGCCTAGAATATGGGCAAGTGTACTAGAGAACCACTGTATCATAGAGCCAGAGAGCACAGCTGCTCTGTGTCAGATCCCACAGAAATTATGAGCTGTATGCTATTCACAGGGGGTGCTCCTGCAACAACCCCACCTGTTGATTCCGTTCTTCCCCCAGCCTTCCTGTGCTACCATAGCATTGTACCCCCACTTGTGTGATGAAGTAATAAAGAATGCAGGAATAAGACACAGTGACTTGTTAGTGAGAAATGAGTGGAAGGCAGCCTCCAGCTACTATGATAGTCCAGATAGTCCTCAGAATGGAGAGGGGTAACTAGTGGTGTTCCCCAAGGGTCAGTCCTAGGACCAATCCTATTCAATTTATTCATAAATGATCTGGAGAAAGGGGTAAACAGTGAGGTGGCAAAGTTTGCAGATGATACTAAACTACTCAAGATAGTCAAGACCAAAGCAGACTGTGAAGAACTTCAAAAAGATCTCACAAAACTAAGTGATTGGGCAACAAAATGGCAAATTAAATTTCATGTGGATAAATGTAAAGTAATGCACATTGGAAAAAATAACCCCAACTATACATACAACATGATGGGGGCTAATTTAGCTACAACGAGTCAGGAAAAAGATCTTGGAGTTATCGTGGATAGTTCTCTGAAGATGTCCACGCAGTGTGCAGAGGCGGTCAAAAAGGCAAACAGGATGTTAGGAATCATTAAAAAGGGGATAGAGAATAAGACTGAGAATATATTATTGCCCTTATATAAATCCATGGTACGCCCACATCTCGAATACTGTGTACAGATGTGGTCTCCTCACCTCAAAAAAGATATTCTAGCACTAGAAAAGGTTCAGAAAAGAGCAACTAAAATGGTTAGGGGTTTAGAGAGGGTCCCATACGAGGAAAGATTAAAGAGGTTAGGACTCTTCAGTTTGGAAAAGAGAAGACTAAGGGGGGACATGATAGAGGTATATAAAATCATGAGTGATGTTGAGAAAGTAGATAAGGAAAAGTTATTTACTTATTCCCATAATACAAGAACTAGGGGTCACCAAATGAAATTAATAGGCAGCAGGTTTAAAACAAATAAAAGGAAGTTCTTCTTCACGCAGCGCACAGTCAACTTGTGGAACTCCTTACCTGAGGAGGTTGTGAAGGCTAGGACTATAACAATGTTTAAAAGGGGACTGGATAAATTCATGGTGGCTAAGTCCATAAATGGCTATTAGCCAGGATGGGTAAGAATGGTGTCCCTAGCCTCTGTTCGTCAGAGGATGGAGATGGATGGCAGGGAGAGATCACTTGATCATTGCCTGTTAGGTTCACTCCCTCAGGGGCACCTGGCATTGGCCACTGTCGGTAGACAGATACTGGGCTAGATGGACCTTTGGTCTGACCCGGTACGGCCTTTCTTATGTTCTTATGACAGGACAGTAAGGCGTGTGGAGGAGAGGAGCCCAGCATCCCTCTGCTAGTCCAGGGGCAATTGAATCTTTTCTTTACACATGAAGGGTGGGGGCTGATGGAGCTCAGCCCCCTGTTGCAATGATGATGATGGTTACCAGCCATACTGCACCATCTACCAGGAAAAATTAGGGCCAGGCGCCCTTGATAGACCTCACCGATGCTAGTCTGCATGGTTACCAGTCCTTTTGCACTGCCCCATGTGCCAATAGGCTGATGACGAGGACGGATACCAGTCATATTGTACCGTCAGCCACCCATGGCGGGGGGGAGCAAGGATGTTGGTGTTGAGTGCTGCAGCATCGCGTCTATCTGCAGCATTCAGTAAAGATAGGGTGACATGTTAAAGAGTCAAGAGAGGATTTTTTTTCCCTTTCACTTCTGGGGGTGGGGGGGGGGCTTGCGTAAATTGCCGAGCTATGTCCTGACCCACCGCGGACAATGTGTTTGACCCTAGAAGCATTTGGAGCTCAGCCAAGAATGCAAATACTTTTCAGAGACTGCAGGGACTGTGGGATAGCTTGAGTCCTCCAGTCCATGAGCATCCATTTGATTCTTTGGCTTTCCATTACGCTTGTCACGCAGCAGTGCGCTGAGCCCCTGCTATGGCGTCTGTCTGGAGATTTTTTAGAAATGATTTTGAATTTCGTCTTCTGTAACGGAGCGCTGATAGAACAGATTTGCCTGCCCTTACAGCGATCACATCCGCATGGTCCATGCGGGAGCTCTTTCTTTATTTTGATTTTTAACTGCATCGCCACACGTGCTGATCGGAGCTCCACGCTGGGCAAACAGGAAATATTCAAAAGTTCGCGGGGCTTTTCCTGTCTACCTGGCCACTGCATCCGAGTTCAGATTGCTGTCCAGAGCGGTCAGTGGTGTACTGTGGGATACCGCCCGGAGGCCAATACCATCAATCTGCGGCCACACTAACCCTAATCCGATATGGTAATACCGATATTAGCGCTACTCCTCTCGTTAGGGAGGCGTACAGAAACCGGTTTAAAGAGCCCTTTATACCGATATAAAGGGCCTCTCAGTGTGGACGGGTGTGGCGTTAAATCGGTTTTACGCTCCTAAAACCGGGTTAAACGCCTAGTGTAGACCAGGCCTCTGAATAGAAAGAGGGACCCAGCATAGACTGACTGGGAAGTCTTGGATCTGATTGCTGTGTGGGGCGATGAGTCTGTGCTTTTGGAGCTGCGCTCCCACAAACGGAATGCAAAGACCTATGAGAAGGTCTCCAAAGCCATGGCACTCAGAGGATACAGCCGGGATGCAATGCAGTGCCGCGTGAAAGTCAAGGACCTGAGACAAGGCTACCAAAAAATCAAAGAGGCAAATGGACGCTCCGGAGCCCAGCGCCAGACATGCCGCTTCTACGAGTCACTGCATGCCATTCTCGGTGAGTCTGCTACAACCGCCCCACCAGTGTCCATGGACTCTGATGATGGGATAGTGTCGACGGCCAGTTCCCTGGCGATGTTCGCGGACGGGGAAGATGAGGAAGGGTTTGAGGAGGACGAGGCAGGCGACAGCGCTTACAATGCTGATTTCCCCGACAGCCGGGATCTCTTCATCACCCTCACTGAGATCCCCTACCAACCCTCCCCAGCCGTTACCACGGACCCTGAATCAGGAGAAGGATCAGTCGGTAAGTGATTTAAACATGTTAACATTTATTTTTTAACAAAACAGGAATATAAGCTAGGTGAAAAGAAGGTCTATATATAGGGGGACGGAACAGGCATCTTCTTCGGAGATCTCCAGGAAGCTGTCCTGGAGGTAATTGAAAAGCCTCCGCAGGAGGTTCCTGGGGAGAGCTGGCTTATTGGGTGCTCCGTGGTAGCACACTTTTCCGCGCCAGGCTCTCACCTGGTACTCCGGGACCATTGCCTTCACGAGCATGGCAGCAAAGGCCCCTGGTTTGTGCTGGCTTTCATGCAGCATGCGCTCTCTGTCTGCCTCACTGACCTTCCTCAGGGTGATCTCGCGTGCAAACTCCTGCATTTAAGTAGAGTGATTTGTGTACTATTAGTACTGGTAGTGCTTCACTGTTCCTTTGCACAACAAGAAGCGTCACTTGACAGCCATTTGGTGGGGGCTGCAGAGTGGCAGCATACAGGGATCTTTCCCAGGGAAGAGCCACGAGGGGGTGGAACAGGGGCAGAGTTTATGCTTTCAGGATTGCCTGCAGCAAGAGGACAGAGCTATACATTCACTTTTAAGCAGCCAAAAGTCTTTGGCTTACCATGCCTGGCTGCTCCACGGATTCTGCTGTCCTGCCCCGCTTCTCTGATCTGCAGTGCGATACCCCAGGCAATGAAAGCGAATTCAGAAAAATCAAACTTTCCCTGAGTGAGTTCGCATGAGATAGGTGCTGTGCATGGTCTTGTTAACAGACACTGATTAGACTATGTTCATTGTTCGCAAAAATGTATCTTTGCAAGGAATTCACTCCCTTTTTCCCATCTCACAGCTGCGACTGTCTCCAGACTTGCCCCAGCATCCCCCTCACAGAGGCTGGCGCAGATTAGGCGGCGCAAGAAAAGGACACGGGACGAGATGTTCGCTGAACTTATGGGCTGCTCCTGAGCCGAGGTGGACCAGCAGAGCCAGCGGAGGGAGAACCTCACTCAGCAGCAGCGCTCACACAGCGAACGGGAGGACAGATGGCGTTAAGAGGACCAGCAGGCAACTCAAATGCTGCTTGGACTAACGAGGGAGCAAACGGACACGCTCAGGCGCCTTGTCGGTGTTCTGCAGGACTGCAGGCAGGAGGACAGAGCCCCCCTGCACTGTATCTGCAACCGCCCTCCCCCGCCACAAAGTCCAATACCCCCCTCACCCAAAATAACCAGAAGGAGGGGCGCAAGGGGCCGTGAAAACTGTCACTGCACCTCAGCAGAGAGCTCAATTACCCAAAAGCGCTCAGTCCATAAATTTTGAAAAGTCCCTACCTTTCTGGCTCACCCAAGCCCAAATCCCAGTTTCATCCCCCAATTGTGTTGTTGAGTATTAAAAGTAGTTTGCTGTTAATTACTGTTTCCACCATGTTTCTTTGCAGAAGACTTTGTGTGAAGGGGGAGGGGGGTTGTAATTGCGTAGGACATTCACCCTTACCAGGGTACAGACATGGGGGCAGGATCAACAGCAGGTCACACACAGAGTGCAGTCACTAGGCACCCTGGTCAGTCTGTGAGGTGTTTTTAATGTTCTGTTCATAGGTGGCAGGTGCCCTGCTCAAGGTATATTTGGAGGTGAGATGGCACCTGCCACATGGACCTATACATGGACCAACTGCTAGAACAGGACCTCATCCTCCCTAATTGAGCTAACCTCGTTTTCTCTAGCTTGCTTCTTGCTTGCATATATACCTGCTCCTGGAAATTTCCACTACTTGCATCTGAAGAAGTGGGTATTCACCCAGGAAAGCTCATGCTGCAAAAGGTCTGTTAGTCTATAAGGTGCCACAGGATTCTTTGCTGCTTTTAAAGAAAGGGTGTAAGTATGTTAACCAAAGATTTGCTGCATATAATACTATATTATCATATGTATCTTTTGAATAGCAGTAATGCAATTGTACCTTTGTAACTCTGGGTATTTTACCATTGACTTACTATTTCATTGATTTTAATAAAAAGTCTTTAAGGATATATCTGTCTCAGTGTGAGCTTCCTGTCATACCCCCGAGGGTCCTTTGTAAATTCTGTGAAGCCTAATTCGAAAGAAGTGAATCCTGAACAGTGTCCCCTATGGAAAGGAGAGGTGTGTCTCAAATTCTGTCGCCTCCAGAAATAAAGGGTGTGTTATCAATAGTACTTCTTGTAGAAACACAAGGTGTGTCACAAATACTGTCCCCATCGGGACCAAAAGGTATGTTCTGAATATTGTTCCCTCTGGAGCGGTGTGTCTCAAATAGTGTCCCCTCCAGACAATGAGTCACCCCTTCTAATAGTAGTCCTCCTGAGAACAAGAGGTGTGGCCTGAATACTGTCCTTTCTGGCAACAAGAGATGTGTTATGAGTACAGAGTCCTCCGGAGACATGGAGTGTGGCATGAATACTTTGGCAACAAGAGGTGTCCCCTGAATAATGTCTCCTTCAGAAACGACAGGTGTAACACAAATACTGTCTCCTCCCTGTTGCCCCCCCTCCCTGAAACATGTGTTTTATCAGTATTACTCCTCCTGGGAACAAGGGATGAGTTCTGAATACTGTCTCCTCTGGAAACAAGAGGTGTGTCTTGAATAACATTCCCTCCAGAAAGCAGGGACGTGTGATCAATAGTACTCCTCGTGAGAAGAACCGGTGTGGCCTGTGTACTGTCCCTGCTGGGCACGTGAGATGTGTTATGAGTACTCTGCCCTCCAGAAACAAGGGGTGAGTCACAGATACTGGCCCCTCTGGAAACAAGCGGTGTCCCCTGAATAGTGCTCCCTGAAGAAACAAGGGGTGCGTCATGAATTGTGGTCCCCCTGAAGAAACAAGAGGTGTGTCATAGATAGTACTCCTCCTGGGAACAAGGGGTGTGTGCTGAATAGTGTCCTTTGTAGGAACATGAGATGTGTTATGACTCCCCTGCCCTCTGGATGTAAGGGCTGTGTCATGAATAGAAAGCAGAGGTGACCCCTGAATACTGTCCCCTGCAGAAACAAAGGGTGAGTCGTGCATTGCAGTCCCACCAGAAACTAAGGGTGTATCCTGAATACTGTCCCCTCCAAAAACAAAGGGTGTATCGTGAATTGCAGTCCCCCTAGAAACAAGAAGTGTATGCTGAATAATGTCCCCCCCAGAGAACAAGGGCGTACCGTGAATTGTAGTCCCACCAGAATCAAATGGTGTATCCTGAATAATGTCCCCCCACCTAGAAACAAAGGGTGAGTCCTGAATTGCAGTCCCCCCAGAAACAAGAGGTGTATAGTGAATACTGTCTCCCCAGAAACAAGAGGTGTATCGTGAATACTGTCTCCCCCAGAAACAAAGGGTGTCTCATGAAATGCAGTCTCCCCAGAAACAAAGGGTGAGTTGCAAATTGGAGTCCTCCCAGCAACAAAGGGTGTGTCGTGAATTGCAGCCTCCTCAGAAACAAGAGGTGTAACCTGAATACTGTCCCCCCCAGAAAGCAAGGGTGAGTCGTGAATTGGAGTCCCACCAGAAACAAAGGGTTTATCCTGAATACTGTTTCCCCCAGTAACAAGAGGTGTATCCTGAATAATGTCCCCTCCAGAAACAAAGGGTGTGTCGTGAAATGCAGTCCCCCCAGAAACAAAGGGAGAGTCGTGAATTGTAGTCCTACTAGAAACAAGGGGTGTATCCTGAATAATGTCCCCTCCAGAAACAAAGGGTGTATCGTGAATTGCAGTCCCCCCAGAAACAAGAGGTGTATCCTGAATAATGTCTCCTCCAGAAACAAAGGATATGACCTGAATTGTAGTCCCCCAGAAACAAAATGTGTCGTGAATTGGAGTCCCCCCAGAAACAAAGGATATGACCTGAATTGTAGTCCCACCAGAAACAAGGGGTGTATCCTGAATACTGTCTCCCCAGAAACAAAGGGTGTGTCGTGAAATGCAGTCTCCCCAGAAACAAAGGGTGAGTCGGAAATTGGAGTCCCCCCAGAAACAAAGGGTGTGTCGTGAAATGCAGTCCCCCCAGAAACAAAGGGAGAGTCGTGAATTGTAGTCCCCCAGAAACAGAATGTGTCGTGAATTGCAGTCCCCCCAGAAACAAGAGGTGTATCCTGAATTCTAGTCCCCCCAGAAACAAGAGCTGTATCCTGAATAATGCCCCCTCCACACGTAACAAAGGGTGTGTTGTGAATTGGAGTCCCCCCAGAAACAAGGGGTGTGTCCTGAATAATGTCTCCTCCTGAAACAAAGTGTGTATCGTGAATTTTAGTCCCCCCAGAAACAAAGGGTGTGTCGTGAATTGCAGTGCCCCCAGAAACCAAGGGTGTGTTGTGAATTGTAGTCCTAGCAGAAACAAGGGGTGTATCCTGAATACTGTCTCCCCCAGAAACAAAAGGTGTATCCTAAATACTGTCTCCCCAGAAACAAAGGGTGTGTCGTGAATTGCAGTCTCCTCAGAAACAAGAGGTGTAACCTGAATACTTTTCCCCCTAGAAAACAAGGGTGAGTCGTGAATTGCAGTCCCCCTAGAAACAAGAGGTGTATCCTGAATTCTAGTTCTCTCAGAAACAAGAGGTGTATCCTGAATAATGTCCCCTCCACACGTAACAAAGGGTGTATTGTGAATTGGAGTCCCCCCAGAAACAAGGGGTGTGTCCTGAATAATGTCCTCTCCTGAAACAAAGTGTGTATCGTGAATTTTAGTCCCCCCAGAAACAAAGGGTGTGTCGTGAATTGCAGTGCCCCCAGAAACCAAGGGTGTGTTGTGAATTGTAGTCCTAGCAGAAACAAGGGGTGTATCCTGAATACTGTCTCCCCCAGAAACAAAGGGTGTATCCTGAATACTGTCTCCCCAGAAATAAAGGGTGTGTCGTGAACTGCAGTCTCCTCAGAAACAAGAGGTGTAACCTTAATACTTTTCCCCCTAGAAAACAAGGGTGAGTCGTGAATTGCAGTCCCCATAGAAACAAGAGGTGTATCCTGAATAATGTCCCTCACCCAGAAACAAAGGGTGAGTCGTGAATTGGAGTCCCCCCAGAAACAAAGGGTGTGTCCTGAATACTGTCCCCCCCCAGAAAACAAGGGTGAGTCGTGAATTGCAGTCCCCCTAGAAACAAGAAGTGTATCCTGAATACTGCCACCCCCAGAAACAAGAGAGGTGTCATCAATAGTAGTCGTCCTGGGAACAAGGAGTGTGTCCTGAATAGTGTCCCCTCCAGAAACAAGAGATGTGTCACAAATTTCATCCCCACTGGAAATGAGAGGTGTGACACGAATAATGTCCTTGCAAAAACAAGATGTCTGTCATCAATATCACTCCTGGGAACAAGGGATGTGTACTGAATAGTGTCCCCTCCGGAAACAAGAGTTGTGTCCTGAATACTAACCCTACATAAACAAGAGGTGTGTCATCAATAGTATGCCTCATGGGAACACGAGGTGTGTCCTGAATCCTGTCCTGTTGAGAAATAGGGATGTTTCTTGCCCTTATGGCTTGTAAAAAGTGATATTAGAAGCAATGGGGCATGGCTCCCTGGTGCCCTCTGTATCAGTGCCCCTGCGCTTGGCGCAGCTCCATGCAAAGCTGGTCATGGGAACTTCTTGTCTGCTGTGCAGAGGGCAGGGACTGATGTTTGGGGGGTGTGGGGGTGTGACAGGCATCTGTGATGTTGCCTCTGGGTTATGAGTAGCAGATGCTGAGTGCTGCTGATGGACTCAACAAACCTTCTGATTAGTGAGGTCTCTGCTTAAAGTGAGAGTGTGCTGTCTCTCTCATTCCCCAAACACACACAGCCTCTGTTTTTCACATACATGGTTGGACTGTTATTACTTCTGTTGAAAGAATAAAATAGTAGAGACTATATGTGTACGGTGCATTTCAAGGATTACAGTACTCTTAGTTTATTTGTTTCTGTGGTCCATGCATTTCATAATTTTACTACTCTAAGAATTAAAGTTAAGGTAGAAGTGAGTTCTAAAATGCCTCACTTGGCCATGGCTGACATAATTGTCATTCATGATTTAAAACAACAACGATAGAGCACAATATGATAAAAGTCCGGCAATGAAATAATAGTATCCTGCTAGAACATAAATTCTGCTTCAACGCACAACTTTAGACACTGCAACTGAAGGTTGCTTATTTTCAAATCGTATTTTTAGTGATATCTGCAAAAGACCTTAACACTTGTATGAAAATAAATGTAGTTCCATGTATGATACTAATAGCCATGATGGAATCAAATGTTAGTGAGTCATGTACATGATTTTGATAGGTAAACATAAATGCAAAAATATTTAGAGACATTAATTTCCTTTCTTAATAAAAGAGAAAACAACACATTAACACAGTGAAAAACTATTCACTAAAAAAACATTATTAAAGAGTATTTATTTAATTTTGACTAGATAATGGCAGTAAAGGCAGAGTGTGTGTTAAGCGGATTTTAAGCAGAGTTTGTTTATTTTTTCAGTTTGTATATATCTGTATTAAAGCTAGTGTACAAAATATGAAACTTGTGTTTCTGATATCTTTGTTAAAGCTCCAGAACTGACACCCTGATGCTTGGAAGTGGGACTGTCTTGCTGTATTATCTCCTGATTGGTGTAAACTTACATAGATACAATACTCCTGCCAGCTAAATCCTTATTCTTTAATTGAAACAGATACAAAGTCCAATTAAAGCCACATTTTCAGTTTATTCATTTGTTATTATGTGGAAGAAACCTGGAGTTTTCAGGTGCTCAACTAGCCCTTGGAATCATCATTAAAATTGCCTCACTGCCTCAATATGAAATGTTACCTCTGGTAGGCCATGAGTGGCCAGAGGGCTGTGGGCTATGGCAAGTTCCAGCCCCCTGTTTGACAGCATGAAGTCGGCCTTGAGCTGCATGACGAGTGCCAGGCAGCACAAGCTGCAGAAGCAGTGGAGGCCTAAGGGTGGCAATATGCTATGCGACGCTTATGTCTGTGATGCTGCTGAGGGTGGTGGCATTGCCTTAAGACAGAGATGGACAAACTACGGCCTGCGGGCCACATCTGGCCCGTGGATCCCTCCTGCTCAGCCCCTGAGCTCCTGGCCTGGGAAACTAGCCTCTGGCCGTCCCGTGCTGTCCCTATGGCTATGCAGCGTCAGCTCGCCCTGCTGGTGGTGCAATGCTGTGGGTGGCAAGCAGGGCTAGCTTTAGGAAGTGTGGGGCTCAATTTGAATACCCGGCGGTGGTTTGGGTGTTTGGCGGCACTTTGGTGGTGGGCCGTTCACTTGCTCTTGGTCTTCTGTGGCACTGAAGGACCCATCACCGAAATGCTGCCGAAGACCGATAGCGAGTGAAGGAGCTGCCACTGAAATGCTGCCAAAGATCTGGCCCACTGTAGGATGAGTAAAAAAATTAAAAAGGTACTTAACTTAGGTGCTCTTCTTTAGGGCATGGGGCTCTCTTAGGCGTGGGGCCCGATTTGGGGGAATTGAGATACCTCTTTCAGCAACCCCCAAGTGCACCTACCGTGGAGTCCCATACTCTCTGCAGGTAGCATTTTCTTTTTAGGAATCTGAAATATGGTAATTATAGTGTTACCTGGTGATAGAGTTTGAATCTTCTATAGATTTGCATTGTAAGAAGAAAGGTTGATCACTACATCAAGAGGAACAGTGCTTCATGCTGTCAAGCTAGAAATGAACTAAAGAGTTTCTGTGGCACCTGAGTCTGTATTTATAGCTGCCTTTGGCTTCTAAGGCATGCTGGGAAATGGAGGGGGTGGAGCTTAGGCAGTATATAAGCTGGTGTATTGTCACCTGAAGTCATTCAGCTTTGTGGTGGTCCAAAGAGATGTGTCTAGGTGCTTCTGTGGGTGTTTTTAGTCATGGTGAGTATTGATACAGGGTAATGATGACATGTATTTGTGGTTAATGTACTGTTTTCCTTGTCTTATTGCTGTGTAATGTGTTTTTATTTCATTTCAGGTTGTTCATAGTGTGTTTGATTTATGATTTTAATTGTCATTGGGAGGGAAGACATTGGGGGGTTGTTTCTGATAGAGCATCTGTTAAACTCCCGTATCCAGTACCAGTGGCACATCTGTGGTGTTGGACTGTTGTAGAAGAATTGCAGTATTCTGTTTGGGTTAGGTGGGGACCGGTCTGAGGAAACTGTAATATTTAGTAAGAGTTTTGTGTCTTAACCTTCTGTATTTTGTCATAAGCATCCTTCATATTTGCAGCTGTATCCAGATCTGGTACCAAGTTGCCTTGTGACATGACAGTCAAAAATAAAAATATTCACAACCTTTCATGTTGGTGCTGTATGTTTGTGAGTGATTTCAACATATGGGAGCGAAGGCTTGTCTACCGAGGCAAAGGGGACGTTGAGAGGGAGAGCTCCTGTCCAATTTCCAAACATCAGTATATGCGAAAGGGTTTGATAGTCAGAAGCATTTGTGATGTTGAGACTTTTTCATTACTTTAGAGAACTCCCATAAGTTTGTCTATTCTTAATGGGCCTGTGCGTGGTGGGTGGGTGCTTGTTGTATGGAGATTGATTGATTGATTGCTGGCAGCTTGACCTGTCTGTAACTAGAGATGCTCCATTCTCAATTCCTCTCTCTTACACAGCAGTGGGTTTGCATGACCGGTCACCAATTCATCATTGTGTTCTCCTCTACATGAGTGTGGTTTTCTGAGGAGGATGTGAGCATCCTAGTTAGCGACAGGCCCCTGTAGTGTAGGGAAAGGGGGAGGGGCATGAGTGGGTAGAGGTGTAGCTATTTTCTGTGTGGATGAGTGTTTGGGGCGGGGTGCTCTGAGGGGTGGGGTGCAATTAGTAGTAGGTGTTCCTTCTCAAGGAAGCAGTATGTAGGTGAGGTCATCTTTCATATTGTGCTGTTAGGAGCTTTGTGAGTCGAGTTTATAACCGAGGTTTGCTGTCAAACCTTGTTTTTATTTGCAGATGTCTCAAGACTACTTGGTACAGGATCTGATTCCATGGAGGGTCGTGACTACATCTCCTTGACAGTCATGACATCGCTGTATGGCTATTGATGTATGGCAGCGAAGGTCCTTGGAGAAAGGAAAATACGTTCTTGAGAGCAGGAGTGGCTGTCAAAGTTAAGTATCTCCTGAATGGTTTGATGGTCAGAAGTATTTGAGCCGTTGAGGATCCTTGGTTAGGGATGGGAGTCCTCTACACTCTGCCCATTCTTAATGGGTGCGTTAGGGAGTTTACTGTACAGAGGGAGTGTGCACTTTCCTTGGAGGAAGGTCGATTGCTGCGAGAGTGACCATCTGTAACTAGAGATGCTCCGTTCTCAGTTCTTTTTTCTTACACGGCACTGGGTTTGCATGATAGGTCACCACTTCATCTTTTCTCCATCTTCTACATGGTTGTGGTTTTCTGAGGAGGATGTGAGCATCCTAGTTAGAGACGGTCCCCTGTTGTGGTGAGATGTGGGGAGGGCCAGCAATATGTGGATGAGAGTGTCTAGGGTGGGTGGGTGCTTCTCTGAGTGGAGTGTAATGTGTAGTAGATATTCCTTCTCTTCAGGAAGCAATATGGAGGGGCGGTCATTTTTCATATTGTGCAGTTAGGAGCTTTGTGAGTCGAGTTTATAACTGAGGTTTGCTGTCAAACTTTGTTTTTATTTGCAGATGTGTCAAGACTACTTGGTACAGGATCTGATTCCATGGAGGGTTGTGACTACGTCTCCTTTACAGTCATTACATCGCTGTATGGCTATTGATGTATGGCAGCGAAGGCCCTTGGAGAAAGGAAAATACGTTCTTGAGAGCAGGAGTGGCCATCAAAGTTAAGTATCTCCTGAATGGTTTGATGGTCAGAAGTATTTGAGCCGTTGAGGATCCTTGGTTAGGGATGGGAGTCCTCTGCACTCTGCCTATTCTTAATGGATGCATTGGGGAGTTTACTGTACGGAGGGAGTGTGCACTTTCCTTGGAGGAAGGTCGATTGCTGCGAGAGTGACCCGTCTGTAACTAGAGATGCTCCGTTCTCAGTTCTTTTTTCTTACACGGCACTGGGTTTGCATGATAGGTCACCACTTCATCTTTTCTCCATCTTCTACATGGTTGTGGTTTTCTGAGGAAGATGTGAGCATCCTAGTTAGAGACGGTCCCCTGTCGTGGTGGGACGTGGGGAGGGCCAGCAATATGTGGATGAGAGTGTCTAGGGTGGGTGGGTGCTTCTCTGAGTAGAGTGTAATGTGTAGTAGATATTCCTTATGTTCAGGAAGCAGTATGGAGGTGAGGTCATCTTTCATACCGTGTAGTTGGGTGCTTTGTGAGTCGGTTTTTCAGTTAAGCTTTGTTTGTATTTGCAGATGCTTCCAGATCTGGTATCGTGTTGTGTCATTCTGTGGAGGATGGTGACTACATCTGTTTGACTGTCACTGCACTGCTGTACAGATGTCGATGTATGGGAGGGAAGGCCTCTGTAGAAAGGAAAAGAAGATATTGGGAGTGGCTGTCAAAGTTAAGTATTTGCTGACGGCTTTGATGGTCAGAAGTATTTGAGATGTTGAGGCTTCTCGTTTATGGATGGGAGTCCTCTAAACTATGTCTATTCTTAATGGGCACGTAAGGGGTGGGTGGGAGCTTGTTGTATGGAGGGAGTGTGTGTTTTCCATGGACGAAGGTTGATTGCTGGGAGAGTGACCCATCTGTAACTAGAGATGCTCTATTCTCAGTTCTTTTTTCTCACATGGTACTGGGTTTGCATGGCAGTTCACCACTTCATCCTTTATACGTCTTCTACATGGTTGTGGTTTTCCGAGGAGGATGTGAGCATCCTAGTTAGCGAAGGGCCCTTGTTGTGGTGGGATGTGGGGAGGGCCAGTAATATGTGGATGAGTGTCTGGGGTGGGTGGGTGCTTGTCTGTGTGTGTGTGTGTGGGGTGTAATTTGTAGTAGATATTCCTTTTCTTCAGGAAGCAGTATGTAGTTGAGGTCCTCTTTTGAATTGTGTAGCTGGGCATTTTGTGAGTAGGGTTGCAGTTGAGCTTTGTTTGTATTTGCAGATGCATGCAGATCTGGTATCGTGTTGTGTCATTCTGTGGAGGGTTGTGACTACATCTGTTTGACTGTCACTGCACTGCTGTACAGATGTTGATGTATGGGAGCGAAGGCCCATGTACAAAGGAAAAGGCGATTGGGAGTGGCTGTCAAAGTTAAGTATCTGCTGGAGGGTTTGATGGTCAAAAAGTATGTATGCTGTTGAGGCTGTAGGGATGGGAGTCCTCTAAAGCGTGCCTGTTATATAATGGGTTCATGAGGCAGCTTATTGAATGGGAGTGGGAGTTTTTCCCCCTGGAGGAAGTTGACTGATGGAAGAGTGACCTGTCTGTAACTAGAGATGCTCCATTCTCCCGTCTTCTTTCATACATGGCACTGGGTTTGCATCACCGATCACCACTATCCTGTTTGTCTGTCCTCTATTGGGTGTTGGTTTTCTGAGGAGGATGTGAGCATCCTAATTACCGATGGGCCCCTGTCAGTGTTGGGAAAGGGCCATGAGTATTGTGTAAATGTGAGTATTTTGCCTGTTGATTTTAAATGTATAGAAGTAGTTGGTTGCTGCTTCATTGTAGGTAGGAATGTGCTGGGGCTCTTTCGGGGTGTCCAATAGGTTAGTTTAGCAAAGGGAGTGTGGTATTGTGGTGTTGTGTCCATTAGCATTAATCTGGTGTTTATTGTTTGTGTGCCACAGGGGTATTTGAGTCCAGAACTGAGGGAATGGGCCGTAGCAAGTGTGCCCCATTTGGTTTACATGGGTTCTTGTAAGTATGGTGCCAGTGGGCACAGAGGAGCTGTTTGCATCCATGAGGTAAGTGTTAAGTTAGAGCTTTTAGTGCAATCCTGTTGATGGGAGTGTGGTCTTTTCTGTGTTAGATAAGGTGGGCTTATGATGAATGGGTTCATCACCAGTATTGTGTGTGAGACAACAGATGGAGAAGACAATATTTGGGTTAAGTTGTTGCTTGTTCTCTAGAAGAAGGTTGGACTTAGGTGGGTGGTTAGTGAGAGTGTTGTCGTGTTTGCCCTAAAATGTTGAGTAGCTTTCCTTGAATATATTGTGTGATGTAGGTATGGAGATGTGTTGATATTCCTCAGGGAAGGGGTATCGGTGGGCAGGCGAGTGTGGAAAATATGTAATGGGACTGAGAGTTGCAGTTCAAGGGAGGGTGAGGGAATCTCATGACCGGTGATCCCTGTGTTCCCGTAGATGGTTTGTTGAAGAAATAGGGTGGGATTTGTTGCATTGTCTGTGGGTTTGACTTTGAGTCCTTGTTGGATTATTATTTTGTGTTTGGAGATCCTTCAGAGGCTTTGAGGGGTGCAGTTTGTGAAAGAAGGATAGATGTGAGGCCCCATCTGGTGGAAAAAGAGTGAGTATCTGGTTATATTTTTCTGTGTTTTGTATCGTGTGCTGTTCTTTTAAAGTCTTGCTCGCTTTGTGATGCACGTATGTGGATGTACATGTTGGGGTACTAGTATCGATAATCTGTAAAAGAAGGTGTCACGGTCTATGCAGTTGGTGTTGCATTTGCTTGTGGGGGAATGGAAAAGAGTGATGCAGAAATAAGTGCTGGGTGTGTAATTGCAGATGGTTTGAGATGGTCTTCATGGTGTCAGTCAGTGTGTACTGTGAGCATCATGAAATGTTTATATCATTGTAGGTTTTGTGTGAAGATGGGGGTCCAGTTGGGCAAAGAACAAGTGAAGTAGAAGTATGCCTGTGGGGGACATGAAGTACTTATTCCCAAAATGGAAGTGGATTTGATGTCAAGTTTGCAAGTTAAGTATTTGTCATTTGTTGTTCTGTTTGATGTTGGAGATGGGAAATGTCTGTCACTGGGTGCATGTCAATGGGCATCACATGTACTTTTGTTGTAGAAACTGAGATGTTTAGCATTTGATCCAAAGTCATTGTACCTGTGAATTCTTCTCTTATTCTCATAGGAATCCATTTCCATCTCTGTGGTCGGAAAGTATCAGCGTCTCTGGAGAAGACTTCGGTGTGCGTCATTTGGAGCAATCGGGCTTTGATATTGTATTATTTGGGTCAAGATGTGAAGTGTTGTCTGTTTGATGGCTAGAACGTAGTAGAGCAGTGGGGCTGATGTCACTGTGTTCCGGTAGATACCTGAGCAACTATATCATGAAATGGCATTATTGTCATTTCTGTGATTCGAATTGGAGAGGGTGGGTTCATTTGTTTGGTCAGTTACAGGAACATCACCACATAAGTACTTGCACAAAATGCAATTGTTTTATGAAATGAATGGTTTGTTTGCCACTTGGAATGTTCTAGCCATCAAAGTTGCAAGAGGACACAGTTGAGGGTTGTATCATTTATTGGGGCATCCCGAAGTGTTTGTGAATTTTGTTCATATTGCTGTGTATCCTGTATTTGTTATGTTGTAATGTATAGTTTTGGTTGTGATTGGATGACCCCCTTAGTCATCCACATTGTAGCGTGCTAAATCACTGCAGTGATTTTTGAAACCATGGTACAGTGCAGTCAAACAGCCGGAAGGCTGACGTTATAACAAATTTGTCAGCCTTTTGGCTGTTTCGCTGCACTGTACCATGGTTGGGACTGTCCCGGACAGTCTTTGACTTAACATTTTGTACATGGAGGTGCTATAGAGGGAGCATGCTGGCCAGTTGCTAGGGGAGGTACAGTCAGGTCCCATTCCTGTCTCTCACAATAGATGCATGGTTTTGGACATGTGATGGGGGATATGTAGAAGTATATGGAAGTGAAATGCCAGGGTTGCTTATGTTAATGTTCGTGTTACTGATTTGTTGTATGGTGGTTTATTTGTACAGGACTGCACACACATTGGACACTATGTATTACTGCATATTTGCAAGCTCTTACTGTAATGGATGCCTGGTTGAATAAATAAAGCATTGTGTAGTCCAGCAGAGAATCTGTGTCCCCGTGTTTCCTTGGTTGCAAAGTAGATGTGAAGCAAAGTTCGGACAAGTGCCTGTATCATTGGAGGTAATTGTCAGAGCATTGGAGGGTGGGCTTAAATGGCAGGTAACGATGTTGGGGTTGTTTGGGTCTAGGGTTGGGGTTGTTTGGGTCTAGGGTTGTTTGGGTCTAGGGTTGGGGTTGTTTGGGTCTAGGGTTGGGGTTGTTTGGGTCTAGGGTTGTTTGGGTCTAGGGTTGGGGTTGTTTGGGTCTAGGGTTGTTTGGGTCTAGGGTTGGGGTTGTTTGGGTCTAGGGTTGTTTGGGTCTAGGGTTGTTTGGGTCTAGGGTTGGGGTTGTTTGGGTTAGGGTTGTTTGGGTCTAGGGTTGGGGGTGTTTGGGTCTATGGTTGTTTGGGTCTAGGGTGGGGGTGTTTGGGTCTAGGGTTGTTTGGGTCTAGGGTTGGGGTTGTTTGGGTCTAGGGTTGGGGTTGTTTGGGTCTAGGGTTGTTTGGGTCTAGGGTTGGGGTTGTTTGGGTCTAGGGTTGTTTGGGTCTAGGGTTGGGGTTGTTTGGGTCTAGGGTTGTTTGGGTCTAGGGTTGGGGTTGTTTGGGTCTAGGGTTGGGGTTGTTTGGGTCTAGGGTTGTTTGGGTCTAGGGTTGGGGTTGTTTGGGTCTAGGGTTGGGGTTGTTTGGGTCTAGGGTTGTTTGGGTCTAGGGTTGTTTGGGTCTAGGGTTGTTTGGGTCTAGGGTTGGGGTTGTTTGGGTCTAGGGTTGTTTGGGTCTAGGGTTGTTTGGGTCTAGGGTTGTTTGGGTCTAGGGTTGGGGTTGTTTGGGTCTAGGGTTGTTTGGGTCTAGGGTTGGGGTTGTTTGGGTCTAGGGTTGGGGTTGTTTGGGTCTAGGGTTGTTTGGGTCTAGGGTTGGGGTTGTTTGGGTCTAGGGTTGTTTGGGTCTAGGGTTGGGGTTGTTTGGGTCTGGGGTTGTTTGGGTCTAGGGTTGGGGTTGTTTGGGTCTAGGGTTGTTTGGGTCTAGGGTTGGGGTTGTTTGGGTCTAGGGTTGGGGTTGTTTGGGTCTAGGGTTGTTTGGGTCTAGGGTTGGGGTTGTTTGGGTCTAGGGTTGGGGTTGTTTGGGTCTAGGGTTGTTTGGGTCTAGGGTTGGGGTTGTTTGGGTCTAGGGTTGGGGTTGTTTGGGTCTAGGGTTGTTTGGGTCTAGGGTTGTTTGGGTCTAGGGTTGTTTGGGTCTAGGGTTGGGGTTGTTTGGGTCTAGGGTTGGGGTTGTTTGGGTCTAGGGTTGGGGTTGTTTGGGTCTAGGGTTGTTTGGGTCTAGGGTTGGGGTTGTTTGGGTCTAGGGTTGTTTGGGTCTAGGGTTGTTTGGGTCTAGGGTTGTTTGGGTCTAGGGTTGGGGTTGTTTGGGTCTAGGGTTAGGGTTAGGGTTAGGGTTAGGGTTAGGGTTAGGGTTAGGGTTAGGGTTAGGGTTAGGGTTAGGGTTAGGGTTAGGGTTAGGGTTAGGGTTAGGGTTAGGGTTAGGGTTAGGGTTAGGGTTAGGGTTAGGGTTAGGGTTAGGGTTAGGGTTAGGGTTAGGGTTAGGGTTAGGGTTAGGGTTAGGGTTATGTATAGGGTTAGGGTTAGGGTTAGGGTTAGGGTTAGGGTTAGGGTTAGGGTTAGGGTTAGGGTTAGGGTTAGGGTTAGGGTTAGGGTTAGGGTTAGGGTTAGGGTTAGGGTTAGGGTTAGGGTTAGGGTTAGGGTTAGGGTTAGGGTTAGGGTTAGGGTTAGGGTTAGGGTTAGGTTAGGGTTAGGGTTAGGGTTAGGGTTAGGGTTAGGGTTAGGGTTAGGGTTAGGGTTAGGGTTAGGGTTAGGGTTAGGGTTAGGGTTAGGGTTAGGGTTAGGGTTAGGGTTAGGGTTAGGGTTAGGGTTAGGGTTAGGGTTAGGGTTAGGGTTAGGGTTAGGGTTAGGGTTAGGTTAGGGTTAGGGTTAGGGTTAGGGTTAGGGTTAGGGTTAGGGTTAGGGTTAGGGTTAGGGTTAGGGTTAGGGTTAGGGTTAGGGTTAGGGTTAGGGTTAGGTTAGGGTTAGGGTTAGGGTTAGGGTTAGGGTTAGGGTTAGGGTTAGGGTTAGGGTTAGGGTTAGGGTTAGGGTTAGGGTTAGGGTTAGGGTTAGGGTTAGGGTTAGGGTTAGGGTTAGGGTTAGGGTTAGGGTTAGGGTTAGGGTTAGGGTTAGGGTTAGGGTTAGGGTTAGGGTTAGGGTTAGGGTTAGGGTTAGGGTTAGGGTTAGGGTTAGGGTTAGGGTTAGGGTTAGGGTTAGGGTTAGGGTTAGGGTTAGGGTTAGGGTTAGGGTTAGGGTTAGGGTTAGGGTTAGGGTTAGGGTTAGGGTTAGGGTTAGGGTTAGGGTTAGGGTTAGGGTTAGGGTTAGGGTTAGGGTTAGGGTTAGGGTTAGGGTTAGGGTTAGGGTTAGGGTTAGGGTTAGGGTTAGGGTTAGGGTTAGGGTTAGGGTTAGGGTTAGGGTTAGGGTTAGGGTTAGGGTTAGGGTTAGGGTTAGGGTTAGGGTTAGGGTTAGGGTTAGGGTTAGGGTTAGGGTTAGGGTTAGGGTTAGGGTTAGGGTTAGGGTTAGGGTTAGGGTTAGGGTTAGGGTTAGGGTTAGGGTTAGGGTTAGGGTTAGGGTTAGGGTTAGGGTTAGGGTTAGGGTTAGGGTTAGGGTTAGGGTTAGGGTTAGGGTTAGGGGTTAGGGTTAGGGTTAGGGTTAGGGTTAGGGTTAGGGTTAGGGTTAGGGTTAGGGTTAGGGTTAGGGTTAGGGTTAGGGTTAGGGTTAGGGTTAGGGTTAGGGTTAGGGTTAGGGTTAGGGTTAGGGTTAGGGTTAGGGTTAGGGTTAGGGTTAGGGTTAGGGTTAGGGTTAGGGTTAGGGTTAGGGTTAGGGTTAGGGTTAGGGTTAGGGTTAGGGTTAGGGTTAGGGTTAGGGTTAGGGTTAGGGTTAGGGTTAGGGTTAGGGTTAGGGTTAGGGTTAGGGTTAGGGTTAGGGTTAGGGTTAGGGTTAGGGTTAGGGTTAGGGTTAGGGTTAGGGTTAGGGTTAGGGTTAGGTT